>NW_028254659.1:0-124677 GCF_964263255.1 Lissotriton vulgaris
AACGGGACAAATGTGACAAGATAACAAGATTTAAAGGTATTTTTAATGCCCACAAAGTGAAGGAGCAATAAAGATGCCTTTAAAGCTAGATAGAGGCAGGGACAGACAGAGCTAGATAGAGGCAGGGACAGACAGAGCTAGATAGAGGCAGGGACAGACAGAGCAAGAGAGAGACAGAGAGAGCGGCAGAGAGACAGAGAGAGCGGCAGAGACAGAGAGAGCGGCAGAGACAGAGAGAGCGGCAGAGACAGAGAGAGCGGCAGAGACAGAGAGAGCGGCAGAGACAGAGAGAGCGGCAGAGACAGAGAGAGCGGCAGAGAGACAGAGAGAGCGGCAGAGAGACAGAGAGAGCGGCAGAGAGACAGAGAGAGCGGCAGAGACAGAGAGAGCGGCAGAGAGACAGAGAGAGCGGCAGAGACAGAGAGAGCGACAGAGACAGAGAGAGCGACAGAGACAGAGAGAGCGACAGAGACAGAGAGAGCGACAGAGACAGAGAGAGAGACAGAGAGAGAGACAGAGAGAGCGACAGAGACAGAGGCGCAGATAGACGGAGAGTGAGACAGAGTGAGGGAGACAGGGACAGACAGAAAGATGGAGGTAGAGACAGACAGCGATAGAGACAGACAGAGACAGACAGAGATAGAGACAGACAGAGATAGAGAGATAGAGATAGAGATAGAGACAGAGACAGATAGAGCCAGACAGAGATAGAGACAGACAGAGATAGAGACAGACAGAGAGAGAGACAGACAGAGAGAGAGACAGACAGAGAGAGAGACGGAGAGGGAGATAGAGATAGAGGGAGAGAGACAGGGACAGATGGAGGTAGAGACAGAGTCAGACAGCGATAGAGACAGAGACAGAGACAGAGACAAAAAGAGACATAGGCAGGGACAGATTGAGGCAGAGACAGACAGGTAGAGAGATATAGAGAGACAGAGAGAGACAGATAGAGGCAGAGACAGACCAAGACAGACAGAGAAAGGGAGACAGCGACAGACAGAGAAAAAGGGACAGGAACACACAGATAGAGACAGAGTGACAGAGAGGCAGAGTGACAGAGAGGGAGACTGTTAGAAATGGGATCCCTGGCTGGCCAGGGCTCGTGCCAAAGTCAGTCAGAGACCACCATTCCTAAGTAAGGGCAAGGGAGTTACACGCCAAGATAACCCCTGCTCACCCTCTAGGTAACGTGACGCGAGCAGCAAGGCTAATCTTGGAGGCTATGTAGGTTAAGTGTTTGCGCGCGCACCCAGCAACAACACCCAAGGCCCATCACAAAGGAAACTACACACAAGGTTATATGTAAAAATAGCCTCTGTATTATACCAAAACACATTAGATAAGAACACACACTTTACAATGTGCCAAAAGGCACGGGCAGAATTTACAGGGGATAGGTACAAAACAGGGCCACATGGACAGCGGTCAGGAATATGCACTTTCAGACTTAGTACTTGGTAGAATTAGCACTTGTAGGAATAATAATTAGCACATATAATAATAATCACTGTAGCACAAAATAGAACATAAAGCACACAACCAGTAACCACTGGTAACAGGTAAGTACCACCTACGCAACCCTAACCACCTTAGGACAATATTACGCAGGGAACCAGGACCTCACTAGCAACACCTGTACTAGGAGAAAACAACCACCTAAGTATCACCATACATTTAGGGGTATAGGCAAGAACACATTACACATGATGCATCACAACGTTCAGAGGTGTAGGGAAGGAAAACACATGATGCATAAAAACATTCAGAGGTGTAAGAACAAGGCACATGACGGATCAAAACACCTTCAGAGGTGCAGGAAAACACAATTGTGCATAACTTACATAAGCCACCACCTGTGACAGTCCCTAGGCCAAATGGCCTTGTTGGGGCTAGGACGCCCTGTGTCTCAATGTCAGGGGGGGCTTACACGTAGCAGCTGCCCACCAAGTGCTGGGCAGCTGTGTAAGACAATGCTGGGGCCAACGCTGGAGCCTTGCAGGCTCTGCCCAACTGACTGTACCCTGAGCCTCTCTGGCTCAACCAACAATAATGCGCCCGAGCCCCTCGCGGGCTCCTCAACAAAATGGGGCCTTGGAAGACGGGGGAGCCTCTCAGGGCTCCAAGACAAAGTGATGCCCCCTAGAGCCTCCGTGACTCTCAATAAAAATGTGGGGCAAGGTGGGAGCGGCCCACTGCCAGACGGGGCGGCTCTACCTCCCTAAATGCCCCAAATCACGTTGGAGTCCCTCTCGGGGGACTCAGGAAAACAATAGCCCCTCGAAGCCTCGTGGGCTTCTAGCAAACAATTGCCGCCGTGTGGAGCCTCTCGGGGCTTGTAAACAAATCTGGCCCCTTTGGTGGAGTCCCTCGTGGGGGACTCAAAATACACACAATGCCCCCGGAGCCTCGTGGCTCCAAACAAGAAGGCCACCAGACGTCGGAGCCTCTCGGGGGCTCGGCCAAAACAATGCCCGCATTCACCGGGACGGCGGACTCCGGGCTCCGGCTCCTTCGGTCCGGGCGGTGTTTTTCTTGCAGGAACTCCTTCAGTGGCTCTCCTCACAGACCTGGGAGCCTCAGTGCCTGCTTCGCCAGGTCACCCTCGTCGCGCTGCTCACGGGGGCGGAAACGTCCTGGGAGGCGGGGTGGGCTCCCGTCCTCTCCCGGGACCAGCAGGAAGTCCGGGGCTCTCTCTTTCACTCTAGAGCCCCGGTCAGGGTACCGCAGTCGGCTTCTGGTTTGTGGCGGGCCTGGCCTGGTCACGCCACCGCTTGCCTGACTTCCGCGTCAGACCTCGGGCCGGCAGCCAATCACAGCTTGGCCCGGGGATGTGGAGGCGGGCACTTCCAGGTCGCACTAGGCAGCGGCCCGGCAAGGTTTCAAGCACTCCTGGGCTGCGGCGGTGAACTTGGTGATACAAGGGGTGGGCTCCCTCTAATTTAAATAAAGAGCGAAGTGACACGAGCGGCAGAAATGCGAGGTGGGCACTCGCTTGGTGGGCATAAAAACTGCAAATAAGCGGGGTGGGCTCCTGTGCCGCAGCTTCGCAAAAAGGGGAGATCCCCACGCCGGGGAATCCCTTGAGAAAGGCAGGATCACAGCACCGGGCGCTAGGGGGCAAATCCAGCGCTCCCAGGTGCTGTAGGACCTCAGCAAAGTACAAATAAAGAGCTTCTCATGCGCTAGGGCCCCTAAAGTCCTGCACAAAGTCCTTCAGGAGGTGGGGGGCAGGCTGGGCCAAGAACCAGCTCACAGGGTCCTCCTAGGCAGGGAGGCAATCCCCAGTGGCGGTCATCCTGGTGCCCAGCAGCAGCCCCCCTCAGCAACAGGATCCAAGAAGAGAACATTTTCATGGGGTCACAGCCCCTCTTTTATACACCTTTTCCCTTTGTCTGGCTGCAGGGTGAGGGAAAGAACCAGCCGCAGCTGGTTTGTAAGCACTTTCGATGTGCTCAGCCCCTCACTCTATTCACTGGCAGGGCTAGGGACATTAGACGTAGACGCACCACAGGGGGCGGAGCCAGCATTGGGTGGGGAAAGCCCAGTCCTATTCAGGACCCAGGTGCACTCCTCCCCAGCCATCAGCATGCTAATCTCCACACTCACCACCGGGCAGACCCATCCAGACTCCTGGAGCCAGGCTCACCAGTCAGCTCCAGCCAATCATGTGCCAGCACACTCACTGCACACGCACACCCATGTCTAGAAGCGGCACTTCCACACCGACACATACACACCGCACATATCATTGCGCAGCATTCAATCACACGAGTCCGCACATACCAAATTAGAGCCTGCACACCTCACGCATCAGGAACTACCGGGGACACAGACATTCCCCATGCATTTCTATGGGAGGCCAGGCCAGGCCAACCTTACTCCACACACTCAGAGTGCGCACGCACTTTCCACTGGGACACAGTGTAAGTGCACAGAAACCAAAAATCACTACCACCAATTCACATTCAAAAAGCAAAAAGTTAAGGGGTGAACCTGCCAGAAAGGCCAAGTCCAACACAACCCCCTTAGAGCCAAAACGCAGGGGAGACCAATTACCACCGTGATGGACTTCCCTGCTTGGGGCGATAGAACACGGACGCGGGCCCGCAACTGCAGGGACACCCTCCTGTTCTACACCATGGTGAACCCATGGGATTCTTTCTCAAAACACTGTCTGGACCAACTGGGCTACCCCACTGGTACTCCCAAGCTGTCCGCGGCCAGGACCAGGCCCTGGGCCACCCAGGTGCCACCGGTCCTTGCCTATTTGCAGAGTGGGGGGGTAGAAACCCCTGGCACATAGTAGCCATTTTCCACTCTTCCTGGCTGCAGGACAAGACTAGACTGCCACTGGTTCTCCAGCCTAGAGTCTACAACCTCAGGCGGACCAGGAGTCTCAGTGGAGGCTCTCATCCCCCTACCTCTTCTCCTAGGGTTCCCCCTCCTCCGGCGAGGGGTACACCTAGAACGCCATTCCAACCCAGGGTTTAACCCCTCAGGTTGCACCGGGGTCAGAGGTGGGCTCTCCCACCCTCTGCACCCCATTCCAGAGTCCTGCTCCCTGCCAACTGGGACAGTACCTCTGGAAGAAGAACCGGTCAGGACACTGGTTACAGTCGTCCTACCCTTCAGGTCAGGCTGATCCTGAACCTGGCCTCGCAACCTCTGGTCTAAAACCTTTGGTGGAATAATTACCTGGCACTCCAGGACTTCTGGGGACTTACACACCATCACCCTGAGGCTAAAAAATGACACATATGTTGTGCGACTGTCTGTCTGGCGCAGATCTCCTGTCCCCTGTACACCCGACAGTGGTCGAAGACCCCCCCAGACCAGAAGTGGTATCACCATGGTCACTACACGGGATCCTAGCCCATCTGGGTAGTCCCTGACCTACTGGTTCTTCCACTGGGGAACTCATCCCCCAATCACTCCTCACGCTGGACTCCTGTACCCTCCCTACCGGAGCGGCACTGCCAGACTCTAGAACCACAGGAGCTCTGGTTACAGACGCTCCAGGTCCTCTACTCACTAGGAGATCCTCCTCAAACGGAGTAACAGGACAGCCTAGGTCCCCAACCTGGTGTTCCCTAAAGAAAGCATCCAAGTCCTGAGGCAGGGCTTCGTGCGTCTGGGGACCCTCGGTCACCCTCTTACTCCTGCTTTACTGAGCCAGGCAGTAAGCCCCTACACCCTCCTCGCTATCCTGGGACCTAGCTGGGCTACACCGAGCCTCTTCCACCACGCTGGGCTGGAAGATACCTGAACCACTACTTTTGGACTCACTCACTAATGACTCTAGAGAACCTCTAGCACTCTCCCAGCGGTCTGCTTCCTCTGCAAGCTCACTTGCCTCAGACAATACACACCCCAACAGGTGTTGGCGCAACCTTGGTGAACAACAACTGAGCAGGTGCTCTTTGACAATCATTCTGAACAATACGTCAAAATCATCTTCTGTGTGAACCTGTACCCAATCAGTGTTCCACAACATTCATCCTCAAACTCCTCCCAAGACTGGTTAGACAGTTTCCTACTGCCCCCGAATTTCAACCTTAACTCCTCCTCTCGGGAAACAGGTACCAGACTGGGGGAACTGGGAATGGGACTTCTTGTACTGGGCTCTATGTAGCTGCCACCACTCAACCCGCCCTGGGGAGTCCAGAAAATTAAAACTGTGCGCAGGGGATAGTCTACCCCACAGAGGTAACTTCTCTCTGGTGAAGGCCCTCTCAGCCTACTCTATCCTCTCCTGGGCTAAGACCCTCTCAGTCTCTAACTGTTGCTTTCTAACGCGCAGCTGTGCCATAGCCTGGGCATGCTCTAACCTGAGTTTTTCTGAAGCCAGCTGGTGCTCCCTTTCTCTCCTCCTATCTTCCCACTCCTCTGGGGGACAGGAAAAGGGATGAGGTACTGCCTCCTACACTGGACCCAGCAAGGGACTGCCCATCTATGGGGTCTTCACTCTCTACTGGCGTCCAGGTATTGTCATCTTCTTCCTCCTCTTCTGAATTTTCAGGACTCCCCACAGACCCACCACCCTCATGGTATGAGGCCCAGGCCCTTTCCTCACTGTGCTCAAGATCCCCTTGGTCCTTCTGCCATCTGACCAGGCGGTCCCTAAGTTCGTAATGGTTTGACTCACCCATTCCTATGTCTCTCTCTTCACAGAGCCTTACCAGCTCCCACTTACTGTAGGTATCTAGATGACTGAAATCAAAAGCTGACTCCATTTTGGCGGACGTTCTAGAAAAAAGATTACACAGGGAACCTTGGGGTCTGAGCTTAACAGGAGCACACAATTCACAAGGTATTCAGCAAGTTCACTACCCCAGAGAACTCACACTCACTTGTCTAGTGCCACACACCATTCATCCACACAAACCCCCCCCCCCTCGGACTGGTAAGGCAGTTTCTACCACCCCTGATTCCTCAACCTGACCACACGTGACACAGGTACCAACTCTGGGCGCGGGGCGGGGACCAAATGTACTGGACACAATTACACAATGATACTTTTAGGAGAAGAAAGATGGAACTTCGGAAAAACAATAATCCCCAAAATGTAGTCATCTAAAATGCAGAGTTCTGTAGTGCGGCCAGTTGCCACTGCGGTACAACGCAAACACAAATCCGGATCCTCACCGCCTGCCACCAATGTTAGAAATGGTA
The DNA here is from genome assembly GCF_964263255.1 of Lissotriton vulgaris. Lineage (NCBI taxonomy): Eukaryota > Metazoa > Chordata > Amphibia > Caudata > Salamandridae > Lissotriton > Lissotriton vulgaris. The sequence goes on from NW_028254659.1 coordinate 6,676, forward strand.
TCCATGGCTGGCCAGGGCTCGCGCCAAAGTCAGTTAGAGACCACCATTCCTAAGTAAGGGCAAGGGAGTTACAAGCCAAGATAACCCCTGCTCATCGAGCGAGCAGCAAGGCTAATCTTGGAGGCTATGTAGGTTAAGTGTTTGCGCGCGCACCCAGCAACAACACCCAAGGCCCACCACAAAGGAAACTCCACACAAGGTTATATATAAAAATAGCCTCGGTATTATACCAAAACACATTAGATAAGAACACACACTTTACAATGTGCCAACAGGAACGGGCAGAATTTACAGGGGATATGTACAAGACAGGGCCACATGGACAGCTGTCAGGAATATGAACTTTCAGACTTAGTACTTGGTAGAATTAGCACTTGTAGGAATAATAATTAGCACATAGCACATATAATAATAATCACTGTAGCACAAAATAGAACATAAAGCACACACCCAGTAACCACTGGTAACAGGTACGTACCACCTACGCAACCCTAACCACCTTAGGACAATATTACGCAGGGAACCAGGACCTCACTAGCAACACCTGTACTAGGAGAAAACAACCACCTAAGTATCCCCATACATTTAGGGGTATAGGCAAGAACACATTACACATGATGCATCACAACATTCAGAGGTGTAGGTTAGGAAAACTCATGATGCATAAAAACATTCAGAGGTGTAAGAACAAGGCACATGACGCATCAAAACACCTTCAGAGGTGCAGGAAAACACAATTGCGCATAACTCACATAAGCCACCACCTGTGGAAGTCCCTAGGCCAACTGGCCTTGTTGGGGCTAGGACGCCCCGTGTCTCAATGTCAGGGGGGGCCTACACGTAGCAGCTGCCCACTAAGTGCTGGGCAGCTGTGTAAGACAATGCTGGGGCCAACGCTGGAGCCTTGCAGGCTCTGCCCAACTGACTGTCCCCTGAGCCTCTCTGGCTCAACCAACAATAATGCGCCTGAGCCCTCGTGGGCTCCTCAACCTAATGGGGCCTTGGAAGACGGGGGAGCCTCTCAGGGCTCTAAGACAAAGTGATGCCCCCTAGAGCGTCCGTGGCACTCAATAACAAGCATTTGCAATGCAATAGGTCTCGCATTAGGAAAGTTTGAGCTATTGGTATTGTAAATGACAAATTTTGTATTTATGTGTTGGTTTTGAAAATAGCGAAATTAAAAGCTTTGTCATTTACAATGCTAATAGTTTTAACTTTCGCAAATATGACACCTATAGCATTTGAAATGCAATATGAGTTGTATTTATGTGACTTAGATATATTGATATTACAAATAAAAATGGCTTTTATTTTTTTTAATAATTAATACTTAAATAAAAGTTACAGTAATTTATAATGGCGATAGCTTTTGTAAATAACTTTTGTGAAGATTATGTTCATTGTATTTTACAGTGACGAAAAACCAAGAACAGAAGTGAAATATTTACATCTTTTTGTGACATTTGTAATAAAGCTTGAAACATTGAGAGAACATATTTGAACCAGTTGTTGTTGAATGGTTGCACAGATTGATGCTGTGGTAGCGCCGAGTGATATTGTGGTGGCGACGAGTAAGGCTGTGGTGTACAGTGATGCTGTGGTAGCGCAGAGTGATGCTGTGGTAGTGCCGAGTGATGCTGTGGTAGTGCCGAGTGATGCTGTGGTAGTGCCGAGTGATGCTGTGGTAGTGCCGAGTGATGCTGTGGTGGTGCCGAGTGATGCTGTGGTGGTGCCGAGTGATGCTGTGGTGGTGCCGAGTGATGCTGTGGTGGTGCCGAGTGATGCTGTGGTGGTGCCGAGTGATGCTGTGGTGGTGCCGAGTGATGCTGTGGTGGTGCCGAGTGATGCTGTGGTGGTGCCGAGTGATGCTGTGGTGGTGCCGAGTGATGCTGTGGTGGTGCCGAGTGATGCTGTGGTGGTGCCGAGTGATGCTGTGGTGGTGCCGAGTGATGCTGGGGTGGCGCCGAGTGATGCTGGGGTGGCGCCGAGTGATGCTGGGGTGGCGCCGAGTGATGCTGGGGTGGCGCCGAGTGATGCTGGGGTGGCGCCGAGTGATGCTGGGGTGGCGCCGAGTGATGCTGGGGTGGCGCCGAGTGATGCTGGGGTGGCGCCGAGTGATGCTGTGGTGGCGCCGAGTGATGCTGTGGTGGTGCCGAGTGATGCTGTGGTGGTGCTGAGTGATGCTATGGTGGTGCCGAGTGATGCTGTGGTGGTGCCGAGTGATGCTGTGGTGGTGCCGAGTGATGCTGTGGTGGTGCCGAGTGATGCTGTGGTGGTGCCGAGTGATGCTGTGGTGGTGCCGAGTAATGCTTTGGTGGTGCCGAGTGATGCTTTGGTGGTGCTGAGTGATGCTGTGGTGGTGCTGAGTGATGGCAATCGATAGATAGAGTGATGGCAATCGATAGATAGAGTGATGGCAATCGATAGATAGAGTGATGGCAATCGATAGATAGAGTGATGGCAATCGATAGATAGAGTGATGGCAATCGATAGATAGAGTGATGGCAATCGATAGATAGAGTGATGGCAATCGATAGATAGAGTGATGGCGATAGACAGATAGAGTGATGGCGATAGACAGATAGAGTGATGGCGATCGATAGACAGATAGAGTGAGGGCCATAGATAGATAGACAGATAAAGTGTATCTATGTTGCATTGAGTAGAGTGTAAGTATGAGGTGTGTAATTATATGACACTGAGTGGTAATATGGGGAGTGTATGTTGTATTCAGTAGAGTGTAATTTTGTGGCATGTAATTATGTGGTACGGAGTGGTATTTGGAGTGTATGTTGCATTGAGTGCAGTGTAAATATGTGACACTGAGTGGTATTTGGAGTGTATGTTGCATTGAGTGCAGTGTAAATATGTGGCACTGAGTGGTATTTGGAGTGTATGTTCCAGTGCAGAGTGTGAGGGTACGCAGAGTGTGAGGGTGCGCAGAGAGTGAGGGTGCGCAGAGAGTGAGGGTGCGCAGAGAGTGAGGGTGCGCAGAGAGTGAGGGTGCGCAGAGAGTGAGGGTGCGCAGAGTGCGAGGGTGCGCAGAGGGTGCAGAGGGTGCAGTGGGTGCAGTGGGTGTGCAGAGGGTGCAGTGTGTGTGAGGGTGCAGTGTGTGTGAGGGTGGAGTGTGTGTGAGGGTGGAGTGTGTGTGAGGGTGGAGTGTGTGTGAGGGTGGAGTGTGTGTGAGGGTGGAGTGTGTGTGAGGGTGGAGTGTGTGTGAGGGTGGAGTGTGTGTGAGGGTGGAGTGTGTGTGAGGGTGGAGTGTGTGTGAGGGTGGAGTGTGTGTGAGGGTGGAGTGTGTGTGAGGGTGGAGTGTGTGTGAGGGTGGAGTGTGTGTGAGGGTGGAGTGTGTGTGAGGGTGGAGTGTGTGTGAGGGTGGAGTGTGTGTGAGGGTGGAGTGTGTGAGGGTGCAGTGTGTGTGAGGGTGCAGTGTGTGTGAGGGTGGAGTGTGTGTGAGGGTGGAGTGTGTGAGAGGGTGCAGTGTGTGAGAGGGTGCAGTGTGTGAGAGGGTGCAGTGTGTGAGAGGGTGCAGTGTGTGTGAGAGGGTGCAGTGTGTGTGAGAGGGTGCAGTGTGTGTGAGAGGGTGCAGTGTGTGAGAGGGTGCAGTGTGCGTGGGTGTGAAGTGCCCACTATAACTGAATGTATGCAAGCACAGGTGTACAGGATCTGGTAGTCCACGAGGCATGGCTCTTTGTCACAGAGAGGTCACTAGCCTAGGTAGGGGTCAGGCCAGTTTGCCAATAATTAATCATGCTTGGGCCATAGAGAGCACACACGCCTGAACTGGAGTTGCAATTCAGCACATGAAGGATGATTTTCAAGGGGGATGACTGTTCTTGTGTAGGCTAGACCTCCTGAAGTGCCAAGTGCTTTTAGAAACTCAGAAGCTCCTACCCTCTTAATACCTGTGAGTTCTAGGAAACACAAGACTAGATAGGGGGAAGGAGAGTGGGAGATGGCATGGGATCTAAAGATGAGAGAAGGGTGCGGGGAGAGGAGTGAACATCGATGGAAAAAGTTGAAAATGGAGGGAGGAGAACTAAAAGGTGATAAGATGAGGCAGGATCACGAGGGGAGAGTACAGAAAGAGCAGAAGCTGGGGAAGGAGAGAGAAAAGAAAATAGAAGAAATGGAGAAGCATGGGGAGCGGGCAGGAAAGAGATGGGGGTGAGAGGATAAAGAGTTGGATAGAAGGACCAGGAGAAAAGGATGGAAGGTGGTGAGAAGAGGGTTGATGAGATAAGGGAGAGGATGTAGGTGGAAGAGAGAGACTCAAAAGAGATGGGAGTGGAAAGAGACTATAGAGGAAAAGGAGGCTGGAGAGGAGAGGAGCAAAAATGAGATCAGGGGGGAGGGGGCAGGGAGGCCAGGAGGAGCTGTGAAGCATCCAGACTGTCCTGAAGAAAATAAGGTGCGAGGTCGAGGTGAGGCCAGAAAGAGATGAGAAGGGCGGATGGAGAGGGGAGAGAGGAGGTGAACATATGGCGGTGGGGACGGAAACATGCTAGAAATGACGAGCAGGGAGAGAATAAAACAGATGTGGAGAAGAGAAGGGGTTTACGCAGGAAGAGGGGAAGTAGGACGCTGCAAGGCGAGGAAAGAACATCGGAAGATGAAAAAGAGGGGTGGGGAGAACAGAAGGAGATGAGAACGGGTAAGCATAGGGAGAGAAAATAAAGAAAATGAGTCGAGAGTGGAGAAGATAACGAGATACAGAAGAGATGATGGCGGAGGGGACGAAAACAATGAGATATGGATGAGAGGATGGGATGGAGGCTAGAGAAGTTAAGGGCATGGAGGGCGGGAGAAGGGTGAGGGAGCGAGCATAGGAGGGAGGAGGGAAAAAGCTTCTGAGGGAATAGTGGAGGGGAGAAGAGAAAGGAGAAGCAGAGGGAAGAGAGACAAGAATTAAATGTGGATGCGTAAGAAGGGTAGGAAAGAGTGACGGGTGAGGACTCTAGGGTGGAATATTGTAAGAAATGGGAGGCAAAGAGAAGTGATGTGAAGAAAGTGGATGAGAGAACATTATAAAAGAGTGTTGCTCTAGAGGGTACACGAGGAGAGGGAGGACAGGGCATGAAAAGAGTGCACCTGAAGATGCTTACAGGTGGTGAGAGGGAGCAAAGGGAGGGCTGGGGAAGTAATGATGTGGAAGAAGTGAGGCGTAGCCAGAGATTGGGGGAGGGGGGGTAGGGGAGTAGGTGCAATGGAATGGTATAGTGAGGGGGAGTGGTGTAGCGGAAGGAGAGAAGGAGCACGAGAGACTGCGCAGAGAGGTCAAGAGAGTGATGTGTGTGGTGGTGTGCATCAGGAGGCACTGGGACAAAGGCAGTCAGAGAACGAATGAAAAGAGACAGGACACGTGGAGTAAGAGACAGCAAAGTGGAGAGGGTGGTCACAGGATTAGAAGCGGCCCAGGTAGAAATGTGGGGAAAGAAGTGAGCCGCAGAAGGACTGCATGGTGCACGCAGGAAGGAGGGGAGGAACAAGGGGGGGGGGGGGGGGGGGGGGGGACACCTTCGGGTAATGTTTGCGTTATATAAAAGCGCATTAAATAAATAAGTTAATGAAGTCCGCTTTAGAAATTGTAAAATTCCTGGAGTCCAGTTTGTTTTGCTCTCAAATATTTTCAGTAGAGCAAGGAGTACGATTACAAACATGAACATTACGAATCTCCTGGAAATCAAAGATACTTGCTATGGCTGCAATAAATGTGCTGGTTTGTAGAGAGGATTCCTGTAAACAACAAGCTCTAGGCATTGCTGTGATCAGGGGTGGGGGGGGAAGTCGGAGAATGCAAAGTGCAGGTAGGGGGCGGGGAGTGGAGCCTTTGAAGTGTGTGTGGCTTTCATGTGGTGATGCGAGGCAGGCTTTCATGTGGTGATGCGAGGATGCGAGGCTGCTTTCCCTCCTGAGGCTTGAGCCGGGAGGTTATGTTAATTTTATCTCGCTTTATTTTTAAAACTGTGACCTGCTGAATTTTCCCTGTGTGTCCGTTCCCCCCCCCTCGCGCTAAAGGGCTAGACGTGATCTTGCCTTGTGTTCCTTTTTAAAATCACCAACTACTGCCACGTAGCTCGCCCATACTTCTTTTGGGAGGAAGGGGGCTCGACACCTAGAGAAACGCTCCGTTTCCCCAGCCAGAGCAGCCTACTTGCTCGGACTCTCTCGGTGGGTGTGGCCGATTTCAGGGCCGTCATCTGCAGGGACTGGGTGAACACTAAAGCGGCCATATTAGTGAGGGCTCGCTCAGAATCATCGCGCGGACGACGTCATAAATACATACGTCCATGGCTCCGCGCAGCGGACGCGCATTGCGGGCGCGCCGGAGTCAAGCCAGAGTCCTGCCCGTCTGCGCCCGTCCGCGACCGGACGGGGCTCGGGGCAGGACTCCACATATCCGCCTCCCAATCTCCAATGCTACCTCTTAACAATCAGAGTCCGCGGTACCAATATACTAAAGCCTACCTGTTGAATCTAGGTAAGCCATCATCATTCCATTGTTTGCATGCTACAGACCCGTTATCTTTACCCGCACAATGTAATATATGCCACCAACTACTTCCCAATATCAACTCCACCTCAAACAAAACTCAGCAAATAAACATGATACTACTGAACTGTAGGTCTATGCCTAAGCATAAAACTGAAATTCATGACCTGCTGACTAATGGAGATCATGACATCGTGTTTCTAACTGAAACATGGTTAGAGGAAGCCTCCTCCCCGGAGATCCTAGAGGCTATTCCGAGCAACTATTGCCTTTTAAGAATCGACCGCCAGAAACAACGGGGAGGTGGACTAGCAATGATTTTTAAAAATGATTTTGAGTGCACTTTACTTGAACAAAAAACCACGGACAGTGAATGCGGAAGATTCACCATTAAATTAGACACCTTCAACACAATTACGGGATTACTAATATATAGACCTCCTGGAGCTGCAACATCCTTTTGTAGCCAACTTATTGAACTGGCCACTCAGCTAGCCGTCAGAAATAAAAATATCATCCTACTGGGCGACCTTAACATCCATCTAGAGGATAGCCACTCCAAGGAAGCGCAACTCCTTTTGAATGCTCTCAATGCTATCGATCTGAAGCTTTTATCCATCCTGCCCACGCATCAACAAGGGCATCTATTAGATCCGATATTCACGAACTGTAAGGGCATTGAAACCTCCACACCAGTTCCACTGATATGGTCTGACCATAGTATGGTGCCATTTAGAATAGCTAAAAATATCATCACCAAGTCACATGCGAAAAACCCCCCTTGCAGACGCCGGAACTTTAAAAAATGCACCCCGGAAGTGCTGCTGCAGGAACTTACCGAACATCCCCTGGCAACAGGCGCTTCCCTACAGGAGGTATGGGACAACTTTGAATCTTGGCTAACAAAAGCGTTAGACAAAATTGCCCCTTGGACGACCAAGCCCCCAGCTCGACAAACTAAAAACGCCCCCTGGTTCTCTGATAAATTGAAAAAGGCTAAAGCACAATGCAAATCCATTGAACGAATGTGGAGGAAAGACTACACCCCAGAACTCAAAGAAAAGTATAGAACCGAGCTGAAAAAATACCAAAAATTGGTACGATTAGAGAAGAGTCTTTATTACAAAAGCAGAATTATGGAAGCCAAAAACCCTACCAAAGAACTATTCGGCATTTACAGAGAAATCACCATTCCATCTCGCCTGGATACTAAAGACACCTACTCCACAGAGATATGTGAACAGATAGCCGATTTCTTTGTGAAAAAGGTAGAAAATATTCATGCCACGTTTACCAGCAGTACCAGGTCAGATAATAATAAGGCAGAGACTCGAGTGGACACTGTCCTGTCCGGTTGCTCCCCTCGCCCTCTGCCTCCCCAGACGCTGCATTCACTGCTGGCTGCATTCGCTCCTGCCTACCTGCCTGCCTGCCTGCTGCTTAAGCGCACTCAGCGCTCGGTATCGTTTTTGTGCAGATTTAATTTATTTATTTAATTGTCTTTCTCTGGATTGTACTCGGCGCTCGCTAGTACTTGCCTGCTGACACTATATAGAGGTCCTTCTGCGCACTACTGCTGATTTTTCAGATAAGAGACGATTGTAGAGTGCATTTTCACTGTTTACCTACTTTGTAGCTGTGTTTACCCTCGGCAGCCCGTGGCTCCTCCCAGATCCCGCCTCCCAGCCGCCCCTCCCACCCACAAGCACAGCTAACGCGTCACGGCCTCCCACCATTTGTGACCGAGTGGACACTGTCCTGTCCGGTTGCTCCCCTCGCCCTCTGCCTCCCCCAGACGCTGCATTCACTGCTGGCTGCATTCGCTCCTGCCTACCTGCCTGCCTGCCTGCTGCTTAAGCGCACTCAGCGCTCGGTATCGTTTTTGTGCAGATTTAATTTATTTATTTAATTGTCTTTCTCTGGATTGTACTCGGCGCTCGCTAGTACTTGCCTGCTGACACTATATAGAGGTCCTTCTGCGCACTACTGCTGATTTTTCAGATAAGAGACGATTGTAGAGTGCATTTTCACTGTTTACCTACTTTGTAGCTGTGTTTACCCTCGGCAGCCCGTGGCTCCTCCCAGATCCCGCCTCCCAGCCGCCCCTCCCACCCACAAGCACAGCTAACGCGTCACGGCCTCCCACCATTTGTGACCGAGTGGACACTGTCCTGTCCGGTTGCTCCCCTCGCCCTCTGCCTCCCCCAGACGCTGCATTCACTGCTGGCTGCATTCGCTCCTGCCTACCTGCCTGCCTGCCTGCTGCTTAAGCGCACTCAGCGCTCGGTATCGTTTTTGTGCAGATTTAATTTATTTATTTAATTGTCTTTCTCTGGATTGTACTCGGCGCTCGCTAGTACTTGCCTGCTGACACTATATAGAGGTCCTTCTGCGCACTACTGCTGATTTTTCAGATAAGAGACGATTGTAGAGTGCATTTTCACTGTTTACCTACTTTGTAGCTGTGTTTACCCTCGGCAGCCCGTGGCTCCTCCCAGATCCCGCCTCCCAGCCGCCCCTCCCACGCTCCACCCCCTCCACCATCCATTTATGTCAGATGTGTCCACGCGCTACAGCCGCGCCAAAGGTGCGCCAAAGGTAAGCCCGTCTACGCCCGTCCGCGCCTGGACCGCGCCTAGCGCCAGACCCCCTGCCCCTCGCTCTGCCCAGCCCCCCCGCATTACCTACGATGCCGCCACCATCCTAGCCCTCAACCCCGGTCGCGCCCCCAACTGCGTCCAAGCCGCCCCTGGCCACACCCATGGACCTTTCTCTTGCTACTCCTGCAAATTCTGCGGCACCGACAACATCTCCACTACGACCACACCACAGATTCCCGAACCCAACCACCTACAATGCATCCTTCTCAACACCCGATCGGTGCACAGGCACGCCATTGACCTATGGAACCTACTAGACACCCTCTCTCCAGACGTCGCCTTCCTTACGGAAACATGGATGAATGCTTCCTCCGCACCAGACATCACCATTGCCATCCCTGAAGACTATAAGATCACTCGCAAAGACCGTACCAGCCACACAGGAGGAGGAATCGCTATCGTCCATAAGAAATCTATCCGCATCTCAACCAGCTCTGACACCAACCTCGCCAACTCCGAACACCTTCACTTCCAGATCCACATCGACCCCAAAACCACACTCAGAGGCACCCTCCTCTACAGACCACCAGGACCCCGCGCAAAATTCAGTGAAGACATCACGGACTTCATCACTCCTCACGCACTCCCCTCCAAAGACTATATTCTTCTGGGAGACCTCAACTTTCACCTTGAAAAGATAAACGACCACAACACCGCCACCCTCGTGGACAACCTCGCCAACCTCGGACTTAAACAACTAGTCACTTCCCCCACCCACATCGCAGGTCACACACTCGACCCCATCTTCACCTCCAGCAATCATGTCTCCTTCAGCCACACTACGGATCTCCTATGGACCGACCACAGCTGCGTTCACTTCACCTACAACAAGCCGAAACCCATCAACCACTCCCAACCTACCCTGCAAAGAAACTGGAACAAAATCACCACGGACCAAATCTCCGCATCGCTCCTTCGAAACTCCCCAGCCCTCTCTTCTAACGCCAACGAAGCCGCCGCCAACCTCACCCTATGGTTATCCATCACCGCCGACACCTTAGCACCACTGAAAAAACGTCAAAGCAAACCTGGCAACAAGAAGGCCTCATGGTTCAACGATGATCTTAAGAAATCCAAGAAACTCTGCCGCTCCCTTGAAAAGGCCTGGAAAAAAGACCCAACCCCCAGCACCAAGGACGCATTCAAAAGCGCCACCCGCACTCACCACCAACTGATCCGAAAAGCCAAGAAAACAGCATTCAAGGATCGACTTGACAACAACGCCCACAACAGCAAGGAACTTTTCAACATCGTCAAGGAATTTTCCAACCCCTCGGCCAACTCCAACGACATCACCCCCTCTCAAACCCTCTGCGACTCCCTAGCCTCTTTCTTCCACAACAAGATTGCAGACATCCACAACAGCTTTGACAACCAACCCGGTAACCAACCCACCCTACCATCTGCTGACCATCTTCCCCCCGTTAACACCCTTAACGCCTGGAACCCAATCTCCACTGAGGAAACCATCCGCCTGATGAATTCCATCCACTCTGGATCCCCACAGACCCATGCCCTCACCACATCTTCAACAAAGCAGACTCCGTCATAGCACCGCACCTCCGAGACGTCATCAACTGCTCCTTCAACTCCGCTACCTTCCCAGAAGTCTGGAAACACGCTGAACTCACCGCCCTTTTGAAAAAACCAACAGCGGACCCCACCGAACTCAAAAATTACCGCCCCATCTCGCTTCTTCCATTCCCGGCCAAAGTCATCGAGAAAGCCGTCAACAACCAGCTCGCCGCCTTCCTCGAAGCCAACAAATCCCTCGACCCCTCACAATCTGGCTTCCGAGCAAAACACAGCACTGAGACCGCCCTCATCGCAGCAACAGACGACATTCGAACTCTACTGGACAATGGAGACACAGTCGCCCTCATCCTCCTCGACCTCTCTGCAGCATTCGACACAGTCTGCCACAGCACCCTTCTACATCGCCTCAATAACATCGGAATCCAAGGAAAAGCACTTGAATGGATCACCTCGTTTCTCACCGGAAGAACCCAGAGAGTCCGCCTTCCTCCATTCAAGTCCGAGGCCTCTGAAGTCATCTGCGGCGTACCTCAAGGATCCTCACTCAGTCCCACCCTCTTCAACGTATACATGAGCCCCCTCGCGGCCATCGCCCGCCAACACAACCTCAACATCATCTCTTACGCGGATGACACTCAACTGATCCTTTCTCTCACCAAGGACCCCAGCACCGCCAAAACTAACCTACACGAAGGAATGAAAGAAGTCGCCGAATGGATGAAACAAAGCCGTCTGAAACTGAACTCAGACAAAACAGAAGTCCTCATCTTAGGTACATCCCCCTCTGCTTGGGACGACTCCTGGTGGCCGGAAGCCCTTGGAAAAGCACCCATCCCGACAGACCACGCACGGAACCTGGGCGTCATCCTGGATTCTTCACTCTCAATGAACAGACAAGTCAGCGCCGTATCCTCTTCCTGCTTCAACATTCTTCGCATGCTCAGAAAAACATTTCGCTGGATCCCCTCCGAAACAAGGAAAACAGTCACCCACGCTCTGGTCACGAGCCGACTGGACTACGGAAACACCCTCTACGCAGGTACCACCGCTAAACTCCAGAAGAAACTCCAACGAATCCAAAACGCCTCAGCCAGGCTCATATTAGACATCCCACGCAACGAACACATCTCTGATCACCTTAAAGACCTCCACTGGCTACCCGTCAATAAGAGGATCACTTTCCGACTGCTTACCCACGCACACAAATCACTCTACGACATCGGACCAGACTGCCTCAACTCTCGACTGTCCTTCTACACCCCCCCCCCCCGCCAACTACGTTCTTCCAGCCAAGCCTTCGCCTCTGTACCTCGCATCAACAAGTCCACCATGGGAGGCAGATCCTTTTCATATCTGGCTGCTAAAACATGGAACTCACTCCCCGCTTACCTTCACCTCACCCAGAACCACCTAGCGTTCAGAAAGCAGCTTAAAACGTGGATATTTGACAAATAATCCTCCTCCCCTTCCTAAGCGCCTTGAAACCCTCTGGGTATGTAGTGCGCTATACAAATTTTGTGACTTGACTTGACTTGACTCTAGACGCCTGCCCCCACAAACCCCAGTTTACCAATTTCAAGACTCCTAATAAACAGGAACTTATGAAAATTATAAACACCATTTGTTCAGGTTCCCCTATGGATGCCTGCCCTCCGGAACAGTACAAAGCGGTCATGAAAAGCGTACTACTGGATCATATAAGCAACATGATCACAATCTCATTCCGCGAAGGCATTGTCCCGAGAAACTGGAAATCTGCCCAGGTAATACCACTAAAAAAGAAACCGAACATCCCAATCACCCAGCTTCAAAATCTGCGACCAATCTCACTTCTCCCTTTCTGTGCCAAGATCATAGAAAAGGTGGCCAATCTCCAACTCATGGAGTTTTTGGAGAAAGAATCTCTCCTCCACCCTTCCCAATCAGGGTTTAGATCAGGCCACTCAACGGAATCAGCCGTTCTGTTCTCCACCGAACAGATTCGGAAACTGGTGGATGAGGGAGAGACAGCAGCGTTGGTCCTATTGGACCCAAGTGCAGCATTTGATACCGTGCTGCACACCACGCTGCTGTCCCGGCTCTCAGACATGGGAGTTAAAGACTCTGCTCTCAACTGGTTCCAATCATACCTCACTGACAGAACTTTCCAACTTCATTGCCCACCCTTCAAGTCATCACCTCGCAATGTTAGCCATGGGGTTCCACAGGGCTCAAGTCTGAGCCCTACCTTATTTAACATCTATATGGAACCCCTGGCACACATTGTAGAGGAATTTGGGGTGGGCATTGTCAGCTATGCTGACGACACCCAGTTGGTGTTCAAAATAACACCAGACAGTAGAGACTTAGCCTCCAACTTCTCAAACTGTATGCTAAGGATAGCATCATGGATGAACGCTAACTGCCTCCGTTTAAACGGAGATAAAACAGAGGTATTGATTGTAGGGAAGAATCCCACCGTCTGGTCACATACCTGGTGGCCTAGCGAATTGGGAGAACTACCTGTGCCTGCAGAGAAGGTGAAGAACCTCGGAGTCATGCTTGACCCAAATCTCTCAGGTAGAGCCCAAGTAAACAAAGTGACAAGTAAATGCTACAGCACCCTTAAAGTGCTGCGCAAAGTACTTGACCTTCTGCCGATTGAAGCGAGAAAAACCATAGTCCATGCCCTAATATATCCCCATCTGGACTATGGTAATGTTCTCTTACTGGGGCTCAATCAAAAGAGCCTGCACCAGTTACAATGCATACAAAATTCTGCAGCGCGACTGGTGCTCGGTCTCCCTCGCAGAGCATCGACAAAAAATGCGCTGGCCAAGCTTCACTGGCTCCCTGTTAAAGAAAGAATAATATTCAAAACTCTCTGCTACACACATCGCATTGCCCAAAATAAAGGCCCTAGCTATCTAAGGGGCCTCATTACCATCCACAGGCCGATCAAAAATCTTAGATCAGCGGGCACGATGCTATTTAAAATCCCTCGCATCAACAAAGCTAAGATGGGAGGAAAATCCTTCTGCTATTTAGCCACCAAACTCTGGAATGCCTTGCCAATTCAGCTACGTATGGAGCCATCCGAAACAAGATTCAGAGCCAGACTCAAAACTCACCTATTTCCCAAAAACTAATCCCAGTTCGCCCGTCCTTTTCCTCTAGATGGTTTGCATTTGCAGTCAGCGCGGGGACACACAGTTTTGTGCAGCCAGGCGCTTAATAAATGCTTATTATTATTATTATTATTATAATAGAGGCGCGTTCACGAGACCACATGCACTTCTGGAAATCTGCTTTTTTCAGAACTTAGTTTAGCTCTTATTTTAGCCCCTATAGTCCAGTCCTGCCAAGCGTCACGCAACAGGAGTGACGCTCACGCATTTCAGTGCGGTGTTCCGCATCACCGCACTGAAATGCATTGTCACGCATTTTGCCAGCCAAGCGCGCACCAGCAGCGTCACCTGTGCCCTAACTCTCCTGCTCCGAAAGACGTGCTGCCCGCAGCTGCTTGCTGAGGCGAGTTCATAAATAGTTAAAGACTGAGCCATGATCTGCTCTCAGCCCTGGAGTGGCTGAGAGCGCTACAGTGTAACAACTCACCCGAAAGGCGCCGCGCGCTTTACACACTCACTGCTGCCAATTACCGATGGGGGAGCGGGGCCTGCTCTCTCAGCAGTGGATACTATTGGCTGTCAATCACTGTGTCACATGGATTATAATCCGGATGTGACGCACTACTCACTGTCCGTCCCGTCTGGAGGAAGAGCAAGTAAGGTAGAACGGCGGGGACTTCATCTGAGTCAGTCCTTGCCATGTGCACAGTGCTGACTGTCTTGGTTATGTGGTGCGTAGCGCTGCAACAACCCCGGGCGTGCCACCTTCACACAACTACTTGCCAGCCCAGACCGGCGGGGAGCCGAGAGTGACCCAGAACACTCACTGAGTTACTCAGGCTTTATTTGTTAATCGTACTGTGTTTAAGGTAATTAAATTCTGCGTAGAAGAGCAGCCTGTCAAGAGTGGTAAATAAAAAAAAAAACAATTCCTGAGATCAGCCGAGCCCCCGTCCTCCGCAACAACGTGAATCCTGAGTCTGCCGCATAAGTGTGTCAGAACTATCAGGTAGTGTCCGAACCATACTGCCTCTTGTCTGGGCCGGGGTGCAAGGGAATGCTCACTTGGCCCAAAGTGTTTAAATTGGTTTCTGAGCTGGCCGGCACCTGGGCCTACTCATATCTGCTCACATACATTGGTGCTGTAGTGCCTCACAGCCGCTGTTGCAAAGCGGGTACGGATCTAGAGGACTTTGCTTTCGTCGTGGCGGGCACCACAGGGAAGTCAGGCGAGGGCATATCTTTTACACGGTTGCTCCTGACCTCCCCCCCCCTAAACAACATAATGACTTGTGTCTGCTCGCTCTTCAATTCACACCCAAGTGTCACACCCAAGGAGCTGAGAGGCCCCTCTTTACCTCGTCAGCAGCAAAACACTGGAACAGCTGCCATCCTGGGACCGCAATAATAAGGAGGTTAGCAAAAAATGATTATGTCCCAAAGAGCAGTAGTGTGCATTTGTTAGCGTAATATATTTTTCGTTCTTTGTCTAATGACTTTATCATCGGAATGGAGTTATCTAATGACTTGGTCTTAAATCAGTGGCACTGCTTTAAAATAGTAACTACTTCGGCAGCTATCAAGATAGTTAACATATTTTGGGCCTGTAAAGGAGAAGGAATATTGGTGAAGCTTTTGTCAAACGGGTTCTTACTTTGCACTGCAGGCAATGGGTTATGAGAAGGGCTGGTTATAAGAAGTGGTTATGAAAAAAGTAAAATTGCAAGAAAAAAACTATTGATAGCTTTCTTTAATTCCTTACAAAGTGTCAAACATAAACCAGTGAAATGTTACTCATAAATACCCTGAAAGCCTATAAATGACACACATGGGCAAACTGAAAACCTGTCTGCTATGCCCATAACATCCAGAAACCAGAGCACCCACACCCTTACTTAAACAATTTATGGAAACTACAGAAAATTAGTTAACTGGCTGATGAGATCCATTTTCTCTGTGCGTTGAGAGACACAACAAACTAATCACAGGGCTCTCCCTCACACAGTTAAATAACATCCTGTAACTTCCTCCAGCGGCAATTGCTCTGACCAACTGCCATCACCAGTCAACCTGGCACACTGCCAATTTTGCATAATCTGCATGGTGGGGCTGAGATTATGTTCTGAGCACCTATAGGGCCTGTCTTCTGTTGCTAAGCACTGCTCTCATGCAGTCTGTGTCCCATTAGTGTCCTTCCATTTCTGGTGCCTTGAAGCAATTTTAAGATACAATTAGAGCTTTTTGTTGCTCAGTGGGAAGTAATTTCTAATATTTCCTTCATCTTCATTGCTTGATTTTGCTTGCGAGAAAGTGTCACTCATAGTCTTTGAATTGTCACTCATTACTACACTAAAATTATGAAAATGTCACACATCGCAATCTGAAACCTTGGCAGCTATGATAGTCTCGTCCTATTCATTCCTTGCGGAATGGAATAGGACGAGACCTAAAAACGTGGGCAAGGTGGGAGCGGCCCGCTGCCAGCCGGGGCCACTCTACCTCCCTAAATGCCCCAGATCACGTTGGAGTCCCTCGGAGCCTAGTGGACTCTTAGCAAACAATTGCCGCCGTGTGGAGCCTCTCGGGTCTTGTCAACAAATCTGGCCCCTTTGGTGGAGTCCCACGTGGGGGACTCGAAATACACACAATGCCCCCGGAACCTCGTGGCTCCAAACAAGAAGGCCACCAGACGTCGGAGCCTCTCGGGGGCTCGGCCCAAACAATGCCTGCACTCACCGGGACGGCGGACTCCGGCTCCTTCGGTCCGGGCGGTGTTTTTCTTGCAGGGAACTCCTTCAGTGGCTCTCCTCACAGACCTGGGAGTCTCGGTGCCTGCTTCATCGCCCGATCTCCCTCGTCGCGCTGCTGACGGGGGCGGAGACGTCCTGGGAGGCGGGGTGGGCTCCAGTCCTCTCCCGGGACCAGCAGGAAGTCCTGGGCTCGCTCTTTCACTCTAGAGCCCAGGTCTGGACACCGCAGGCGGCTTCTGGCTTCCGGTTTGTTGCGGGCCTGGCCCTGTCACGCCACCGCTTGCCTGACTTCCGCGTCAGACCTCGGGCCGGTGTTCTAACTATATTTCCACCCCAGTCGTTTTGTACACCCCCTACGTCAGAGGGGTGCCGATTCATGCAGGTTCTTCCTGTGTATTCGTGCTCCCCCGTCTGGCTGTGCCCACCCTACGAGTGTCACTCACTTTGCGCATGCGTGCTTCGATTTATATTTTATGCGTCTTTATATCGCGTGGACTTTACCCGAAGGTGTCAGGAATATATATATATTTTAGGCACTGGGATGATTACTTTGTTTTGCCAGAATCACAGTATGACGAGCTGACACCGAGACTCGAACCCTGTTCGGTGCATTACTTATCGAATAGCCAGGTTTTTAGTTGCTCCTTCAGAAAGCAACTAAAAACCTGGCTATTCGATAAGTAATGCACCCACCCTCCCTCAAGCGCCTTGAGACCCTCTGGGTGAATAGTGCGCTATACATATTCCTGAACTTGAACTTGAACTTCCAAAGTCAGCAGCTCGGGCGTAATGTCACATCTTCTTCCATGGAGAAACCGTTCTTACGCCGTCCTATCTGGGCTGGTGGACGCTGGTATTTTGTACCAATGCTGTTGCCTTTTCGGCTGCGGATTGGAATTTACGTCAACCATTGAATCTGTTTTTGTTTCTGTTATTTATTTTAAATTGCATTATTCTTATATCCCCTGCTGTAATTGCGACTGTTCAAGGCAGGATGGTTACATGTTTTTGTTTAAAACACTTACAAAATACCCATGAGCGGAACAATATCATGGCCCCGTTTGCATGATTTTCATCATTCTTTTTTGTGAGAGGCAGACAAACATTTCTCCGAGTTGATGAGCCATGTCAATCCTCACTACTGGCAAGGTCCCCTGTAGGTATTTGAATTGAAACATAAACACAAAATGCACCTGACAAGGACAACAACAAATGACAGGTCTCCCACTCAAGAACTTGGAGCGTTCCATAAAACCCCTTAACAACAAGAACATTACCATACATTACCATTCAGCCTGATCAGCATTATCCTAGGAATCACCTCAATTCTAAACCATTTATTCCTAACCTCACGGCGCAATTTACATTTACTGCAGCGCTCAGGGTGACACTCTGCACAAATGTGCCTTGTCTGTAGAGGTAGTCTCTCTACTATGCCCATATACAATTCAGGGAGCATAACGCCACCAAATCCTGCTTCATTCCAGAAATCACCACAATTCCAAATAATTTATTTCAATTTCACTGCGCAATCCACATTCATGACAGCGCTTAGGGTGACACTCTTCAGTCTTTACAAACGTGAACTGCCTGTAGAGAAAGTCTCTCTACTATGCCCATATGCTAATCAGGGTACATAATGCCTCCAATTCTGTCCCGCGCCACCGGAGCAGGTCAGACGATAATGACACGGGCAGCAAGCAAGACTTCTCACTGTAGAAGTACGCTTGCTCCGCGCGCCACCAAGGGAGCCACTGAGCCCTAAATTAAGAGTTATAGGTACAACTGATCCAAAGCACTACAGCGCACTTCTTGACGTCCTAAGTGTAATTACATACCTATGCAGGACATTTAATAGTGACTTGCCAATCCGGTCCTGAAGAAAGCCCTCTGACCCGACTTTGTACCCATAGAGCTGAAACTTGATGACCGCTCGACCACCCATTTCTTGACACAGGTGCTATAGATCACTAGCCCTTCTAGTCACGCACCACAATTCTTTTTAATCTTGCCCCATCCTTGACTAAATAAATTTGAACCAGTGGCAAGGAGGCAATTTTATGTTCACTCCACTCTCACCCTCACCACTCCTGATCACCATCCCTGTTCACTACTGCGAATAACCAGTTGGTCTCCCTCCTGGTGGAGGAAAGCACAGATAAGACCCAATGATGCTTTTCACGTAAGAAACAAAAGCGGACAACCAAGATATACCGCTACTATGAGTAATACGTGAATATGGGTTTTTTAGACTGGAAGAACCCCAGATCCTGGTACAAACAGGACAAGTGATCCATTTTCCCCTGATCAATTGGTATTTGGATTGCTACAGGATAGAGAAATAGCACACTCCTACCAGACAACTGATTAATACTGCTGTCTGCACGTTTGTCTCCTTAAAACAAAACACCATGCAACTACAAGCAGAAATAAGTGAAACACAGTCGCCATAATTCTGAGAAATAGTCCCAGTCTCCTACGTCTGACACTAAATAAAGCACTCACCCTTAATGTCAGGGCCCTGTAGGACTATGTCCCTTTTCCAGGCAGGTGTTAAACTACTGTCTCAGTCTAAAGATCAGTGACTTTGGCTGTGCTAATGGCACTTGCATATCACAGCACACCCTGCTGTTACCTACATGGGATTATGTATGCACCTTTTGTTTCTCTTCAACTGTCTACTCTACTTTCCTAAGAGGGAAACACAAGGAAGTAGCCAGGTGAGGTACTTTTTACTAATGATACATGGGGCGATTCACAGAAAAATGCATCCAATCCACACTAAGGAAGTAAAGTGCACAAAAAATTGGGCCCAGTAGTTATTGAGAGTCTGCAAAGCTTTCTGGACCTCACAACAGCAGTGGCTCTGGTTCCCAAAACAATATGCTAAATGCCAGAGTCTCTCTGGGTTAAATGTTGAGGTCGATTTGCACCCTGCTGTAGTTTTCTGCCCATGGCCAGCACAGAAGTTGACTTCTCACTCGCTCAGAGCACCCTAACGCCAACACTACATGCGAGTAAACATGCAGTGTACAATCGTGTTTTCTTTCAATCAATGCAATGCCGGGACCAGCTCTTTAGCCTCCAAGTAGGTTTATTTGTAATAAGAATTCTATCAGTATCGCAGGTTCCTAAATCCTAAAAGTCGTGTATCCACAAATAGAATTAGTTTAGCCACGCTTTGTGGCCAATCATTTTTGAGATTCAACCATTATTGTCTTTGAGGTTTTCTTGGGAAACCGCTCCATATTTGGCTCCTCACAGTACGTCTACTACACTGTAAAGGCCATCTAATTACAATATATACATATATAAATCTTTAAAAGCCCAAGCTGCAGGACAGTGGTTAGTTGTTTATTCTGTACATTGCATACATTTTTATTCCCATCCTTTTTCTTCTTTTTTGATTGTTATATGATCCCTGTCAGTATTGTAATGGAAATCCCATAGAAACACAGGAGAAAACATCTGTTATGTTCATGTTGCATGCTAATAGCTGTGTACCATGTAAGACTGGCTAATGCACATAGGGTTCACATAATGTACTCCAGCGTTGCTGTACTTGGTGAGAGTGCCATTAAAACTAGGTTCCACACTTGGGTGAACACGGCAGACCCCCATCAAATAGAGTTTCAACCTTTCCCAGAGTAAACTATAAGCCATCTAATCACATTTTAAGATACTTCAAAGACCCGGACATGTGTCTTAAGTTGAACTTTATATGCAATCATCTGTATTCATTTTTAGGTTTAGATTGCACTGCACTTGTGATGGAGCAAGTATTCGCATGTGACGCAACTTGCTTGTATCAAGAACCTCAAATAACATTAATAAGTTAAATCAACATGTTTGTCTTACTAATATTGTACTTTACACTACACGGGGTGTCCCAGAGATGCTTGCCTATGTGTTTACTAAAAGATAATAACGCTTGCTTCTAATATGGTCGCTGCTTTGCGGGAATCTAGTCTGCCCATGCGTCGGTCATACCAATGTGATGTGACGCACTCGCAGTTCTGGAGGGAACTTGTTGCTCATGCGCAGTATTGCTAAAATGGCCGCTTTGTTTTTCACATGCTCCGTGCTTGCTCTGCTGCTTTTGCAAAGCCGTTTGTTCTGCTTAACTCCTAATGCTATAGTTATTATAAAGTAAGGAATGTAGTTTAGCCATTCACGGTATACAGTGTATTCATTTTTTCTGTGTTTCTAAATTGTTTTCGCTTACTTTTCATGTATCATCCTCGGGGGGCCCCGGGAGGCGCTGCTACTCCATCTTGAAGCCCATAGAGAACCAGTCATGTGATGGGGGAAAAGAAAGTCATGCAGCAATGGAACCCAGCCAGCTGGCAGCAGAAGCCAAGATGCCCCTGGGAACCGACCTGCGACCCAGCTAGAAGAAGCTGACTTGTACCTGCAATTGCTACAAATGTATAGTTTTGTTGTGTAGCCTATTGTCTTCTTAAACTCTCTTGCCATCGGAATTGGAATGTAAGGGGTGGGTTCGAAAAATGAATATTAAGTCTGAGAAAGTCTAAATTTTAGGAGGTACCATGACCTAACCTCCTCCCTTGCCCAATCAGAAATTAGGGAACCTTCCACTTGCAACATTTGTGGGTGGTACATTGACCCGAAAACAGTATAATTAGTCTAGGTTTAGCTAGAGAAACTGTCTGACTTGTCCGAATAGCTGACCTGTCACTGACCCAACAAACTCTATAGGTGATTGATACAGAAAGCTGCGGAGCACTCTGTCCGTAATTTCCACAGACTCAGTCGGAGTTTGAGAAACCTTAAGTGCTGGCGAAGCACTTTGCTGGGAGATTCGAGAACGCAATCGGGGTTATTGGCAGATTCCTTGCAGAGAGGGGGTAGCGCAGGCATTGCATCCGAAGCTGCAGGTGTTGGTCGTACCCTTTGGTGAGCCCAGTCCTGATCCAAATCCTGAGGTTATCCTGTCCTGACCGTCCATGAGCTGTACCTGCTCGCCTACTGGCAGCCTAAGTCCTTGAGGGTCCTTTCCCACCTTTTCCAACCGACCCGTGGCCAGGGTTGGTCTACTCTCTGTCCGAGGTAAATATAAAGCTCTGCGTGGGTGTTTGTCTTTGCTTAAACTTCTTTCCCTTTTCTGAATAAAGCAAAATTGCTTATTATCCTTTACCCTGTCTTTCTCCACAATAAGATTGTCGTGAAATCTTGTGTATTAGTATGTTTCAATCTCTTCCTACCCTTAGTCAAATGCAGAATCATTTGCATGTATAGTTTGTCCCTTTCTTACCCTCCCTTTAGTGAATAAGAACATCTGGACAAATCAAAATAAAGTTTCGTTTCTTATAGACAGTTAGTGATAACTGAGAGTCCGCTTTGATTAGTATGTTCCCTTTCTCTACCCGCCTTTAGTGAAGTTGTGAAAGTCTGCTGATCTAAATTTAGAGTGTTCCTTATTTTTTCCCCTTCCTTTATTTACCAATTTCCAAATGTTTCTTACTTTAATTCATAGTTATGCTATCTTCCTAATCTTAGTAATAGATAGTTTGATTTGTGTAAACCTGTGACTCATGGCAATTGAAGAAGACGAGAACTAGATAAAGGTTTTTGAAAACTTTTTGCGTTTGTGGTTATTATAAGGTATAACCGTTATTTCACATGTTGTATGTTATTTAGGGTTGTCTACCTTCTCCCAAACTAGCTCCAGATCCATTGAGATCTTAGGTACCTGTTACAAGGATTGGTAAGTCAGGTACACGGTAAAAGAAAAAGGAAGAAACTGAATTGCTGATAACAGCGTGTAGGTTACCTGATTAAAATATATATGAAAAGTATTTTATGGGCCCGAGTGTGCGTTATGTTTGGTTGGGTGACCTGCGCGCACTATCAGTAATTTTCTGGTAGAAGAGCTATGGTTTGGACTAGTTAAGATAGGTAGATAGGTTATTTGTGGATAAACAGTGAAAAATTAAATGTGCTGCTAAAAATATTTTTCCTTTGCAAACCTGATCGATCAAATGTAAAAATGTTGTTTTGAAATGCTATGAAATGTTTTTTTTAGGTTGTAATGAAATGCTGCTAAATGATTTTTAAATGTATTAACCACTTGTTAGTGATCGTTATATGTTGTCTGGAATCCCCGGGGGCAGAATAGCGGGTGGTGAGGAGAATCCACTTTGCAGTGAGGTCAGTGGCTCGAGGAAAATTAGTGCATGGTTAGGTAGAACTGGAAGCGCTAATTAGGGTTTCTCAATCAATCAATCAATCAAGCATTTATATAGCGCACTACTCACCCAGAGGGTCTCAAGGTGCTAGGGGGGGTCCGCTACTGCTCGAACAGCCAGGTCTTGAGTTGCTTCCTGAAGGCGAGGTGGTCCTGGGTGAGGCGGAGGTGGGTCGGGAGGGAGTTCCAAGTTTTGGCGGCGAGGTAGGAGAAGGACCGTCCCCCTGTGGTGGCTCTTCGGATGCGGGGGACGGCGGCGAGGGCGTGGCCGGTCGATCGAAGCTGGCGTTTGGGAGCGTAGAAGTTGAGGCGGCTGTTGAGGTATCCTGGGCCTTGGTTGTGTAGGGCTTTGTGTGCGTGGGTGAGGAGACGGAAGGTGATTCTCTTGTTGACCGGGAGCCAGTGCAGGTCTCTCAGGTGTCCGGAGATGTGGCTGCGACGGGGGATGTCCAGGATGAGTCGTGCTGATGTTGAGGTTGTGCTGGCGTGCGATGTCTGCGAGGGGGCTCATGTAGACGTAGAAGAGGGTTGGACTAAGCGAGGAGCCTTGAGGGACGCCGCAGATGACTTTGGTGGCTTCTGATCTGAACGGGGGGAGACGGACTCTCTGTGTCCTTCCGGCGAGGAAGGAGATGATCCACTCCAGTGCCTTCTCCTGGATTCCGACGTTGCTGAGGCGCTGCACTAGTGTACAGTGGCAGACAGTGTCGAAGGCCGCGGAGAGGTCTAGGAGGATGAGGGCTGCTGTTTCTCCGTTGTCAAGCATGGCTCGGATGTCATCGGTGGCTGCGATCAGGGCGGTCTCGGTGCCGTGGTTGGCCCGGAAGCCAGGCTGCGAGAGGTCGAGGGATCCGTTCGTCTCGAGGAAGGCGGCCAGCTGCTTGTTGACGGTCTTCTCGATGACTTTAGCAGGGAACGGGTTCAGCGAGACGGGGCGGTAGTTCTTGAGGTCGGTGGGGTTGGCTGATGGCTTCTTTAGTAGAGCGCTGAGTTCGGCATGCTTCCAGCTCTCCGGGAAGGTAGCGGTGTCGAAGGAGGAGTTGATGATGTCCCGCAGGTGGGGTGCGATGACAGCGTCGGCCTTGTTGAAGACGTGGTGAGGGCAGGGGTCGGTCGGAGACCCGGAGTGGATGGAGTTCATCGTGCGGACGGTGTCTTCGGTGCCGATCGGGGTCCAGGCGCGGAGGGTGGTGGTGGGGGGTGGTGGTGGGCGGTGGTTCGGTCGTGGCGTGCGTCGGTTGAGTGCTGAAGCTGTTGTGTATGTCCGCGATCTTGTTGTGGAAGTAGGAGGCGAGGGAGTTGCAGAGGTCTTGCGAAGGGGTGATGATGTTGTTTCCGGCGTTGGGGTTGGAGAGCTCTTTAACGATGTTGAAGAGTTCCTTGCTGTTGTGTGCGTTGTTGTCCAGTCGTTCCTTGAATGCAGTTTTCGTGGTGGCGTGGATCAGTTGGTGGTGTTTTCGGGGGCGAGCTTGAGGGCAGTCACGTTGTCCGTTGTTGGGTCTCTGCGCCAGGCTCTCTCGAGGGCTCGGCAGTTCTTCTTGGAGCTCTTGAGTTCGTCGGATGGGCTGGTGTCTGCGGGAGCCAGGGGTCGTGGCTCTGGGCGCGGTCCAGGCGCGGACGGCCGCAGACGGGCTTACCTGTGGCGCACCTTCGGCGCGCGTAGGGCGCGCCCGCTGCGCGTGACCGCTTCGTGTTATCCACACTGCCATAAGTGGAGAGTGGGGGGGGGGCGGAGCGAGGGAGGGGCAGCTGGGAGGCGGGAGCGGGGATGGCACAGAAAGGAAGAGGGCGTGGCCGCGTGAACGGCGGCGGGAAGCGGGGAGCGGGGAGCGGGGCGGGGAGGGCACAGGGGGTACAAGCACGAGAAAAACAAAATACTACAACAATAAAGTACAGCAGTCACAAAACAAAACAACAGTGCAAAATACAAAACCGGGCAACAGAATGCTACCTGGTACGGCGGAGCCGAGACAGGGGGGGAGAGCGCTCACAGTCCGCAGAGGAAGGCGGACCTGCCAGGCAGAGGGCTGAGTGAGGCTGCAAGCAGCAGCGAGGGGAGAGGGCACCGGCACAGCTGGTGGCCGTGCGGCGCTGGAGTGTCCTGCGAGCAGGTCATGCAGATCAGCGCCGCGCGGTCAATATATATGGACCAGTGGGAGGGAGGGGCAGCTGGGAGGCGGGAGCGGGGAGGGCACAGAAAGGAAGAGGGCGTGGCCGCGTGAACGGCGGCGGGGAGCGGGGCGGGGAGGGCACAGGGGGTACAAGCACGAGAAAAACTAAATACTACAACAATAAAGTACAGCAGTCACAAAACAAAACAACAATGCAAAATACAAAACCGGGCAACAGAATGCTACCTGGTACGGCGGAGCCGAGACAGGGGGGGAGAGCGCTCACAGTCCGCGGAGGAAGGCGGGCCTGCGGGGCAGAGGGCTGGGCGAGGCTGCGAGCAGCAGCGAGGGGAGAGGGCACCGGCACAGCTGGTGGCCGTGCGGCGCTGGAGTGTCTTGCGAGCATGCATGAATAGTTGAATAAATGATAGCAACGAGTTCGCTATTGAAACTTCAGTTGTGATATTACCTAGTAAGGGTCACACGAGGAAGGAGTAGTAGGTTCATCAGAGCTTGAGTGATAGCAAAGGAGTTCGCTAGTGAAACTTTAGACTTAGTATATATCCCGGAAAGAGTGGATGAGTCAAAGGAGTAGCAGGTTCTCTAATGCTTGTGTGAAGGGTAGGCAGAAGGGTCTATCCGTAGTGTATGAAAAGTAGACAGAAGAAGTTTACTTGCAGTGAAACAAATCTTTCTTTCTAGACACTCGAGTACAGTGGCGAATGTTATAAGTTGTAAACTAAATAGAGCACTTGCCCTTTAAGACAGAAATCAAGTGTCCGTTACCTTGTGAAGGAGGGAGTCAGTCGCGGAACTGCGCTGACGTCACTCTGTGCCGCGCTGGTATTGGTCGAAACAGCGGGTGTGTTACGGAGCTGGTATTGTAAAGGAGGGGTGAGTGCCAGAGCGGGAGACCGCGTCTCACGAAAAGGCAGCGCACCCATTGGTTGAAGTTGTTTGCAATCACAGTGTTGATTGGTTGGTGAAATTTACGAGACGCGCTAGCATTGGAAAAAAATTTGGTAAACAAAACTGCGTACTTTAAGCCCGAGTTAGGTATTACGAGGTATATGTGGTATTCGCTTAATCCTGAGACTTGGCCTGATCCTAGGTACTTAGGGTTTGCGAAAGATCAGTGGAAAGATCGTAGATTAGACGGAATGTACGGGAGCAAGAGAAAAATGATTTTCGCAGACAAGATCAAGAATTATTTCAAGAAAGACAAGCCCATAAAAACTAGAGAAGGTGTAATCATTCCACCACCTAATACTCCCGCATCATTTATGATGTTTGTCAAAGGGTACCATACCTGTGTATGGTTGGAAAATTGGGTGGAATATACTAAAGATGACAGAGTTTTAGCTTTTCCTTTAGATGGTACCTTTAATGGTAGAATTTTGTTTAATTTGAAGACACGAATGAATGATTTACACCCCAGACCAAGACTGACGCAATATGAGGCCCTAGAAGAATGGGAGATTGAGGCCTTTGAGCGAGATAGACCTAGAGCTGACAAAGGAATAAGTAAATGGTATACGAAAATGAAGGGAGAAACAAAGGAGAAAAAGATGAAACAGTGGAGACAGAACCTGATAGTAGAAGGACTATTTCCAGTACGTGCTGTAGACGAACCCATAGGAGGAAAAAGGACAGAGAAAACCCGACACTTAATGACTGCGGGTGATCCAGAGGATGAATACCTGGAGGATTTGTTAATGAAAAATCCACCCCATATGATGAGGAGTCTAGGTCCATGAGCTAGAAAAATCCATTCTTTAGGCCTTCCAGAGATAGAAGGGCCAGTGCATCGGATACGGTAGGACCAGGTTATAGGCCTAGTGGTAATGAGGGAATGAGCATGCCCGATACAACTGTTCCATGTTATAGACCGTCCTGTGGTGAGGGACCAAGTACGACCATTCCAACTGCCCCGAATCTTTATCCACCTTTAATGCCACAAGTAGTACATGAAACCTCTATGGAAAAGGTTTTACAGGATCGAGAAAGAGAAGCCTTAGCTAAGCAGAGAAGTGAACTCATTCAGAAAATATCCCAGTTGAATTCAAGTCCCGAAGCCCTGACAATTCCAGTAACTATTGGCCCAGTTGTTCCTCTTTATGGGGATAAACAGGCTAGTCCAAAGACTCCAGTTATTACTCCAGCTGTAGTGCAGCCAAGAAAAGAGCCCTTAATAGTTGATGACCAGACAAGTGAATGTGAATCTGTAATTTCCCTAATGGATTTGCCCATAAGGGAACCGGAAGGCAGTGCACCAAGGAAGAACCCTCAGACTAGTGCAAGAGAAGTCCTGATAGAGTCAGCTTCAGGTACTCGAAGTGCCACGGTTGTGACTCCGGAAGAAATAGATTGATGGACCCGAGAATTAGAAAAAGTAAATCCTCAGCCAAAACCATTAGACATTTACAAATTAAGAATAGAATTGGAAGAACTGATGGCTGGAAATGTGGGATTAGATTGGCTGAACACCCTTAGTGAGGAAGTGCTTCTGGTCATCTGTAAAAGTATTACCAGAAATACCAGAGTGTTCCATGAGAAACTAATGGACACAGCAGCTAATATGGGAATAGATGTCAGCAGATCCAAGGTATGGCAGAAACCATATAGAGCAGAATTTTCTGACAAAGACTTAGAAAACATGAACGTGTCAGGAAAAAAGGTGCAGATAAGAGAATTGCTGAACCTGCTACAGAAATGGGGAGACTTAGGAAAATGGAAAACGAGGTGGGCGAAGAAAAGGGAAGACAGTAGGTCCAGACACGTGTCCTCTGAATATGTCCTAAAAGAAGCTGACAAGGCTGAAGCATTGTATCCCATGAGAGAAGTGCCAGGTGGAAAATATGTTCACGTTCCATGGTCCCGACAGGATATTTTCTCATTCACAAATGATTTCCCAAAATTACGAGAAAAACCTGTAGAATGGTACAGGCAGGTTGAGAGGTTTATTAAGGTTCAAAAATGTCTCCTGAAAGATCTAGATGGGTTCTTTGACATTGTAGTTCCCGTAGATTTATGGACAGAATGCAAAATTGCTGTTGATTGGCCCGGTGAGGAGTATGCCAGAGACACTAGGACAGGAGCCCCCTCAGCGGAGGTGATGAGAAAGTATGACCAAGTAATACTGTATTTAAAAGGAAAAGTGCTTGCTAAAGAAACTGATTGGACGCGTATAGATAGAACTACCCAAAACTGTGATGAAACTGTACATTCATACTATGAACGACTGTTACAGGTGTTCAAAACGTACAGTGGACTAGATAACATTGAGAGGAAGGACATGACCCATTTCATTTATCGATTCGTGTTAGGGTTAAGACTAAGCATGGGCGAATTTTGCGAATCTCGCGTTCGCGAATTTTGCGGATTTGCGAACTCACAATCCGCAAAATCCGCGAATTCTTGCGAATTTGCGGATTTTTTTTTTTTGTGTTCGCAAGGATTTCTGCCAGTTCGCGAGGGTTTCGTACCAGTTCGCAATTGCGAACTTACATTTCGTCGCGCAACGGTCGCGAATTATGTTGTTTCTACGTCTGGTTCATCATCACAGGTTCCCAGCACCCTCTGTTTCACCACTGCAACCCTCTGTTACATCAATGCCACCCTCTGGTTCATCATTACTGTAGATTATGGGGGGGGAAAGCAAGCACACCAGCCCTGCTTCAACTGAGATGAATTAATTTGGGGTTAGTTTATTAATGTGTCACTGTTTTAAAATTCCAGTCTGGCACCTGCTTCCTTATCTGTAATTTTGCTTTCTGTTGCAGTGCATTTTTTTTCCCCAGGACCTTCTTTGTGGCCTACTTGTAGCTATTGTATGAGCCTGCTGTGAGGGTCAGAGCAGGGTCATACAATTGTTGCAACTAGCAACTGAATTCTGGAGGGGCCCCAGTCAGGAAGCACTACCGGGAATTGTTACTAATGATGAGTTTGAACTCTTGCCCCTGCCGAGTGCTTTCAGTTTTGAAAAACTCCTTTTTCTGCAATTTCGCGGGGTTCGCGGGGTGCGAACACGCGCGAGATCGGATTCGGAACCCGCAAATTCGTGCGAATATGCAATTTGTTTTTTTTGCGGCGTGTTAGTTGGCAAGGTTTTGTGCGTTTTTGCGAGCCGCTCGTACCGCAAGACGCGAAGTTACCCTCGCGGTCGTTCAAGGGCGCAGCCATCTTGTTTGCCTGACGTATTTCCGTTTCCGGGCGCGAAGTGTAATCTCGCAAAGTCCGCGGCTTGCCAGTACAGTCTCGCGCGTGTTCGCAAGGAAAATCTCGCGCAAACTTACCCGCGCGGTCGTGAACGGGCGCGGCCATCTTGTTTCTCATTCATTGCTATGGTTCTGGGCATGGTCTTTGTATCCTCTGTCAATCTCTGCCATCCTTTGCTTGTTTGAAGTTTTTTTAAATCTATTTTACTTATTATCTATCCCTCTATTTTTCTAGCCCTATATTTTTGTGTTTACTGCTACTTTTGGTTAATTTTAAACTACTTTTGTAAACTCTTTTCTTTTCTTCTCTTCCCTATTCTATTTTCTTTATTCCTTTCCGCCCAGACCATGGTGAAGGGAGCCGGGAAGCATCCCGAGAAGGGGAAGGGTCCCGCACCCCGTGTCCGGCTCCCGTGCAGGCGTTTGAGGGGGGAGCTAGTGATGCCACGGGAGATCTTTACCCCGGAGGAGGTGGCCCAACTCATTTTTTATGTTCAGCGCCGCCTCCCCAGGACCATCATGGGAGGCGGCAAGATCAGTGCCGGGTACGGGGCCCGGGAGCGCCGGAAGCGGTGGGAGAAGGTGTGCCAGGCCATTTACCACCACTCTCGGGTCTGGCGCACCTACAACCAGGCCACCCACCGCTGGACGGATGTCCTGACCCGTGAGCGAGATCTGCTCGACCTCCTTGGCCTTGAGATCCCCGGGCTTGGTGAGTAGTAGGAGCTATGTCTTTACTACTATGTTTTCTCCTGCTGTGTTATTATATTGCAAATTTTTGTTTTTTACCAAGAGCAATAATGCTGCTCATTACATTGTAGGTAAATTTTATTTCAAAATCTTCTGTGCATTTCAGGTACACTGCTCTCCTTCTTCTCAGTAGTGTTGCTACTATGCTTATTTGTTTTAGATTTTGTGTTCATTTCATTGGCCTGTGAAATTATGTATGAGTGTAGTTGAAAGAACTGCGTAATGCTACACACTAAGGTTCAGATTTTTAATTACCGGC
Source organism: Lissotriton vulgaris (assembly GCF_964263255.1). NCBI lineage: Eukaryota > Metazoa > Chordata > Amphibia > Caudata > Salamandridae > Lissotriton > Lissotriton vulgaris. Next base: position 36,767 of record NW_028254659.1, read on the forward strand.
GCATCCCTGCAAAGTTGCAGGGATGCGCCAGTAATTGTGCGTCACGCCACCATCACCCATGGTGCGCCGTATTTACAATGCGGCGCGCCATGGGCCCAAAACGTCACCAAAGCGTTACGCATCTGTGCCGTAAAGGCGGCGCATTGCTGGAGTTGCGTCGCAACGATGGTGCAGCTCCATCAATTCTCTGGGGTGCCCTATCTCCCCAATGCTGCGTCAAGCCGTACGTCTGCTTCAAGCAGGCGCAGGGTTTGAGTCACGCATCATTGTCCTCAAAGTGACTGATTGAAATCTTGTAGATTTCCCTCAGCCACTTTTAGGATGCGTTCCTGCGCAGGAACGCCCTCCCTTGCGCCGGAACACCCCTATTGGCGCAGGGCTTTACAACGTGATGCATCTCCCAGATGCGTCACGTTGTTAATATACGCCGCACCATTGCGCCTCTTTTGTGCTGTCGCTGCGTCACAAAAGTCACGCAACAATGGAGCAAAAGAGCCGCAAGGGCCTTCTAAATCAGCCCCTACAGACTCAAGTCCAGTCCTTCCTTTGTACACATGGCGATAAGAAGAAATAGTGGTGGTGGATTAATAGTTTGAGTATTTTAATGACTGGTGAATGTAGTAGGAAACTTTAGTGTTGCCGCTGATCTTCAATCACGATGGACTTTGGCTGTCACTTTGCGTGCTGCGGACTGCTGCCTGCCAATCCTAGGCAAACCTTTTTAGTACTTTGTTTAGTGAGTTACATAGGGTAGTTTCCAATTTGACGGTCCGCAAATCAAGCAATACTAAAGTAATGACGTAGTCGACCACATGAGATTGGTCAATAATATATCCCGTGGAGTCGTTCCCTATTTGCTATTTCGCAAAAATATTTTGTTACTTTGTTAGTTCTTTTTTAAATGTTTGATTTGGTTGAGAAATATCATCCATGTTTTCTGTTTTTCTTTCTTTCATGTTGTACATCAGCTTCCCCCAGGGGCAAGAGGAGGACACAGTAGGAGGAGGAGGAGGGTGCTGTTGTCGATGCAGGCCAGGACCGGGCAGTCGAGGGCTCCTTTGCTGGCCCCAGTAAGTTTTAATTTTAATATAGAGTACTTATTTTTTCCTAGCGTTCCTCATTCGATTTTTTCTAAATCGTCTTTGATCTTCTTGTAGACAGGATCTAAATTCTTATCCTGCCTCGACTATGACTCCGTGTGGTATTACTAGATTATTCTTATTAGTCTGTCTGTGTAGCTAACTAAGATTGCACATTTGGCATTTCCATTGGACTCCCATTCTAGTCAGCAATAGCTCTATGCACTGAGTGTAGTCCTCTGGGATTGTCCATAATGTCTTTTCAAGTATTCTAAATGTTTATGCTTTGACCATTGCCAACAATAAAAAGGTGAATGACCACCACCAAGAAATAATAAGATACTACTTTACTTTTGGTTTGGATAGGAGGACAATCCATTCTACTACTGTTGCAGGGACAAATCTGCACAAACAGAACTATGGACACTAAATAATGCATCGCTTAGCTTATCAATTATAATAGGTGCTGTAACTGTTAGACTTTCCACATACCTCAGTGATAACAGACTTTGTAGTTGAACCCCCAATCTCCTTACTGACTAGATAGTGTGGCAGAGTCATTTAGCTCCCAAAGTCACCGATGGCAGAGGCACGGTCTCATGCTTGCAAAAATTCGAAAACCTTTAGCTCATCCACTCTAGTCTGGATGACCAAAAACCACAGAGTCTATTTAAGTTTAAAAGCTTTATTAAAAGTAAACACATTTATTAAATTCAAGTTTGTCATAAAAGTGAACGTGTAACTGAAAATGGAAAAGTGCTTAGTGCTGACGATTAATTGGACACATTTCTTGTGGTCGAGCCGAGCTCTCACCTGGTTTGAACTTGATCCTGCTCGTGTTCTTAGAAGTCAAGGTTCTGTCTGTTAGGAGAAAAAGTGGTGCGTGTTAAAAAGTAAAAAGCAAACATTCATCAGTTGTGCCAAAAAGTGCAGCAAGACAACAGCCTTCCCTGGAAAAAGGGACATTTTTACTCTAGAGTACACAGTCAAAAATTATTAAATTGTACACTTTTTTTCACATTTCTTTCTTCCTCCTAGACCAAATATTATATAGTAGTGAGTGGTGTATTCTAACATTATTAAATGTACTTTGTAGGTGGAACATCTGGAGACGGGGCCAGCGCGGAGGTGGTGGTGGCATTGGACGAGGAGGACAACTCTGGGGAGGAGGCGGTGCAAGTGCCGGAAAAGGACATGCCTGTGAGGGTTCACACGGTGGTGGCGGGCAGAGGTAAGCTATACATTCCTTAGTCATTGAGATTGAAGACTGCAGAGTGTGCTTTCTGCACGGGTGTATTATAAAAAAAGCAGGTAGTAGCCTCCTCTAAATGTACTTCGACTTAGCTGTGAAGTTTTTGGCGAGAAGAATCCCAATCAGATCTGAGGTGAACTTGATGGATGGGATGAACGAAAAGCGAAAGAAGGGTGTAAGTAAGTGTGGAAGCACGAGAAATGTAATGATGACTGGCAAAGAAGAATGATATGTGTTTGCTTGGTCCCCGAGGTGGCTGGGAAGGTAAGAAAATGGTATGGTGCATGGCTGGGTGAATGATGAAGCAAGGATGGGTGGAAGGAGAACAGCCTGGGTGGGTGAGACAGAAACTGTATGTGCGCAATATACTTTGAATGGATGGATGCCTGGATCATTCATGGTACTATCTGACTCTTAGATAGCATATGTGTATCTAGAGAGAGTAGACGGTCACTGGATGAACTAAGTGTTACTTTGAAGAGCATGTAACACCGCACCCGCACGTCCGTTCCAGTGTAGGAAAGGCAAGGAAAAGAAGTTGTAACGTTGTCCAAAGACTACCATGAATAGTAGCAGTAGTTTGTATTGCAACTGCAAGCACAGCATATATCCAGTTATTACGGTGGACACTCCCTACCTCCCTTAATAACTTTAGTTTAGTAGTAGTACGTCATTCATGTGTGGGGGTATCACTGTTCACTCAATAATAAGCAAAGCACCTAAAGTCATCCCATATGTCATCAAATACATCCCATGTGAAGTGATCAGATAATTTAGCTTCTTCATTTTCCTTTTCTAATACTCATTTGCACTGTAGGGTGAAAGCTAAATTAATTAAGCAGTAGCCCTTTTAACAGAGTATTCTCAGTGCCACCCGTAATAGAAAAGTAAGAGCTTCACCACCTGCATGTACTGGACCGGTACAGTAACGCAAGTCTGTCTCACTCACCATGGTGTGCGTCTGTTTTTCTCGGGTGCAAGTCCACTGCGCTGGCATTATGCCGGCTTACATAAGATAACGTACCAATTTTCCTAAACAAGAGAGAAGAAGAAGAATAAGAGTGGTGTACTGTCATAGTCGACTGTAATAGAAGTCCATAGTGCTCGTAGAATTTGTTCCTTAAACTCCCACTAATGTTAGAGCAAGGATGAAGAAGTCGGAGGTTACATAGATACTGTCCTCAATAGTTATGCACTGTGCTTTCAATTTGCTACTTGTACTGTGACAACTTTCTGCTCAATCATTTTGTGTTAATCTTAAGGAGCATTGGTTACAGACTATGTCTTTCTTTTTTCATGTAGTTGCTCCTTCCAAATCCAAGACACCATCAAGGAGGAAGGAGCTGGCTCGAATGGCCCGGCAACGGAGGCTGGATGCCACTGTTGCTGAATATCGGCGGCTGGTGGCCCTGGAGGAGGAGGAGACGCAGTCTGGTACAACAACAACGTCCACTGGGACAGCTGCATCCTCCTCCGTGCGGGCTGCCAGCCAGCGCAGTGCTCCAGCGGTACGGAGCCGGGCTACCAAAGCCAAACGCCACCGCCCAGCAGCAAAGAAAGCAGCTGCCCCTCACAGGATTTGCAAGGCACACCGGCGCCGCTTATCCCTCAGACTGTCCTACCTGGAGCAGGAGGTCCATAATTATAAGAACGTGGTGGAGGGCCTCCGCTTCGAACTTGCCACCCTCCGCAAGGAGCATGATGCCCTGGCTGCTAATTCCAACAGCACCCTGCCATAGTGTCCCTTGCCCCTTTTTTAGAGACTTTTGGGGGGTGGGAATTGGGAGTTGTGATTTTTGGGGACTTTTGAAGGACAATCGTTGGGGTTAGGGAGGGTCTTGCGGGAGATTCTTTTGTTAGGGCTATAAAAATATACTTTTTGAAACTTTATCTGACCATACCTGTTTTTTACTGCTTTTGAGTCTGGTGGGTGGGGGTTTAACATAACAGTAAGTTTGTTTTCCTGAATAGTCCTAGGACTTTAGTAGTACTACCGTCAATCAAATCTCTCGTCTCTCCTAATACTCCATTATACTACCTCCAACCAAATGCCTATCTTACCTGTAATTTCTGTTTGCAAGTAGGGCTAGGCCCAGGGCTGGCTCCACGGGAAACAGCAAATAAGGTTTGCAATCCTGGGAGGATAAAATTTCCTCATAGCGGTGGTACTAGTGGTGTGACACAGTGGCAGTTGCTTGCCTATGAAAAAAAAGAAAATGAAATCTGGTTTGTCCTCCTGAGCAATACAAAGGTACAATACAGAATATAGCAGGTGACAGAAGTACACTAGAACAGTGCCACGTTGTAGCCTAACAAATGTTAAAGTATAACTAATTCGGTTGAAGTTCTTTGACATTAGCCATGGGTCTTTGTCAAGCAGAGTAAGAATATATCCTCGGATTTCTTCACCAGCCTGTTGCTATCACCTTATCCTCCCCAGCAAGTGTGTGGATTTATTGCTGTAATTTAGTCACACATCAATCAAAACCACACAGCCCGGGGGAAGAGGGTTAGGGTTTAAAAAATGGATGGGTACGGGGGTTTTTGGGAAAGGTTTTGGGAGACAAGAAAAAGTAGCACAGCATGGACGAACAATTGTGAACATAAACAAATCTTTGGGTACAAACCTATCCATCAATCTTTGAAAGTGCATACACTACTGCATGCATGTCAGTTAAAAGTAAGTAGTACTTTCGACAACTGTGGAAGAAAGAATGCGACAGTACAGGGCGTGGGTGGAAATATTGATAACTATATTCAACATAAGGTCTCTGTAGCCAGATACCTGAGAGCCTTGCTGGTCACTATAAATCCATTCACAACAACACTCAATGGGGTTGGTCTGGAAGGTATAGTAGATAGAAAAGGAGAAATTGCTTTTTTTCTAGGTGTCCCCTCACTCACCAGGGTTGCCCCTTGGTGACATGCTTCATCATTGGGGCCATCCCAGTCCTCTACGGCCTGGGGCGTGCTGCGACTTGCGAATTAGGTAGGAGCACTTACAAATGACTATGTGTGGTGCAGATGTGATAGTGGAGTGGACTAAGTGATGTGTTAAGGGATCAATTTAGAAGCAGAGAGAGATCCAAGAAATGCAGTCCCAGTCAGAGAAAAAGGCAAGGGATACTGTATCTATGTGGTTGTAGTGGTCCTAGTTGCCTGCAGAAAAAAAATCCTCCTTTTAGCGGCACTCCTCCATTGCAGCCGACGCTTCGTCCATCGATGTTGGTCACCAGAAGACACCCTGTAAAAAAAAGCACAGCATAGACAAACAATGGAACATAAACAATTCTTTGGGTACAAACCTATCCATCAATCTTTGAAAGTGCATGCACTACTGCATGCATGTCAGTGAAAAGTAAGTAGTACATTCGACAACTGTGGAAGAAAGAATGCGACAGTACAGGGCCTGTGTGGAATTATTGATAACGATATTCAACATAAGGTCTCTGTACTTAGCCAGATACCCGAGAGCCTTGCTGGTCACTATAAATCCATTCACAACAACACTCAGTGGGGTTGGTCTGGAAGGTATAGTAGATAGAAAAGGAGAAATTGCTTGTTTTCTAGGTGTCCCCTCACTCACCAGGGTTGCCCCTTGGTGACATGCTTCATCATTTGGGGCCATCCCAGTCCTCTACGGCCTGGGGCGTGCTGCGACTTGCGAATTACGTAGGAGCACTTACAAATGACTATGTGTGGTGCAGATGTGATAGTGGAGTGGACTAAGTGATGTGTTAAGGGATCAATTTAGAAGCAGAGAGAGATCCAAGAAATGCAGTCACAGTCAGAGAAAAAGGCAAGGGATACTGTATCTATGTGGTTGTAGTTGTCCTGTTGGAAGTGGTAAGTAAGTTGCCTGCAGAAAAAAAATCCTCTTATTAGCGGCACTCCTCCATTGCAGCCGACGCTTCGTCCATCGATGTTGGTCACCAGAAGACACCCTGTCCACTGCCTGCCTGATGCTGAATTGTGGCTCACTACTGTGAAGCCTGACTCCATCCTTTTTTCCCCATTACAGAGACTGAAACCCGGCCTGTAATTATTCAACGAAAAACAGGAAGTGATATAATATTACAACACCACTGATAAATAAATATAAGGTATGTAGGCTGTGGAGTGCAAAAAGTCACAATTTGATTTTCCTAGTAGACAGTACAATATTTTTGAAAGTGCGTACTCTGAGTCACCTTTTGAAGGATAAATAAGTATGGGCAAATTAATGTAGCGGATCTTGCCCCTCAAGATAGGTGTACTGTAAACTGTGTTTTAGAACAAAATTAGATCTTCCTAGCAGTGCTCCCACCCAGACCCTTACTAAAGCCAGTCGCAAAAATGTAGAAGACCCCCAATCAAATCTCAAAAAACAAGGCCTAGCAGAAAACTGGTGACAAAACTTACTTTGAAAGTAAAAGTAGGCCGAAGTACCCCCTTCCTAATTACCCATTACCCACCGTGGATTGCATTGAAACCACTTGCAAGCAACCAAGCAAAAGTAGCCATAGCCAGCATCGCTCCAAGACTCGAAATCCCCCCCACTCAAACACATGCAATAGAAATACTGCTAACCCTAACGAACCCTAAGTTAAGAATAGTGGCAAAGGCTTTCTTTAACTATGCCAAATCCCCCCTTTCCCACCTTGGATTTTCTTCAAATGACTTGCAACCAAAATTACACATTCTCACGAGTGCTCTAAGACCCCAGAACTCAGTTGGAATAATCTAGAACACCCCGAAACACATGCAATCCTGCTGCTAGGGCTAACCCTAACGAACCCTAAGTTACAAAAAGTGCCAAAAGGCTTTTCCGCGAGGATTTTGTCCCAACCACTTCTACCCGGTATTAGACCTTCCCAGGAATGCCCCAAGACCCACCAACCCACCCGCCAAGAAGCATAACACCCCCAAACAGGCCAAAAGCAAAATCTCATACTTGCAATATTTCTGGGCCTTCGGTCCAAACGCGCTGCGTAGCTAGGCCATAAGTCGGGGTTGGCACAACGGATTTCCTGAAAAGCAAATGCAATCAAGATTAGAGTGTCCCAGCAATGCTCCCAGACCACGAAACTCACCCACAAACAGACGTAACCCCCCCTAAGAGCACCTCAAAGGCAAGCAAGTCATCAAAAACACAAAAAAATTTCCGCCTGGGATTTGGTCCAAAACACTTTTATCCGGTATTAGAGCTTCCCAGCATTGGCCCCAGAGCCGTCAACCCAGGAGAAAACGAGTAGAAGACCCCCAAACAGCCAAAGAGCAAAAGTACAAAAATGGGGACTTAGTCAATTTTTCACAAATTTCCCAAATCACTCCGCGCGCGCTCTGCAGCTAGGCCCTAACTCCCCTCTGCCACCATGGATTTGCTTCAAACCTCTTGCAAAGTAAAGTATATATAGCCAGCAGTGCTCCCAGACCACGAAACTCACCCACAAACACCAGGAAGCCCCCCAAACAGGCCCCCGAAAACGCTACATAGAGCAAAATGTCAGAAATAGCCAAAAAAAAATCGGCCTGGATTTTGTCCCAACCACTTCTACCCGGTATTAGACCTTCCCAGGAATGCCCCAAGACCCGCCAACCCACCCGCCAAGAAGCATAACACCCCCAAACAGGCCAAAAGCAAAATCTCATACTTGCAATATTTCTGGGCCTTCGGTCCAAATGCACTGCGAAGCTAGGCCATAAGTTGGGGTTGCCACGACGGATTTCCTGAAAAGCAAATGCAATCAAGATTAGAGTGTCCCAGCAATGCTCCCAGACCACGAAACTCACCCACAAACACCAGGAAGCCCCCCAAACAGGCCCCCGAAAACGCTACATAGAGCAAAATGTCAGAAATAGCCAAAAAAAAAATCGGCCTGGATTTTGTCCCAACCACTTCTACCCGGTATTAGACCTTCCCAGGAATGCCCCAAGACCCGCCAACCCACCCGCCAAGAAGCATAACACCCCCAAACAGGCCAAAAGCAAAATCTCATACTTGCAATATTTCTGGGCCTTCGGTCCAAACGCACTGCGTAGCTAGGCCATAAGTCGGGGTTGCCACGATGGATTTCCTGAAAAGCAAATGCAATCAAGATTAGAGTGTCCCAGCAGTGCTCCCAGACCACGAAACTCACCCACAAACACCAGGAAGCCCCCCAAACAGGCCCCCGAAAACGCTACATAGAGCAAAATGTCAGAAATAGCCAAAAGAAAAATCGGCCTGGATTTTGTCCCAACCACTTCTACCCGGTATTAGACCTTCCCAGGAATGCCCCAAGACCCGCCAACCCACCCGCCAAGAAGCATAACACCCCCAAACAGGCCAAAAGCAAAATCTCATACTTGCAATATTTCTGGGCCTTCGGTCCAAACGCACTGCGTAGCTAGGCCATAAGTCGGGGTTGCCACGACGGATTTCCTGAAAAGCAAATGCAATCAAGATTAGAGTGTCCCAGCAGTGCTCCCAGACCACGAAACTCACCCACAAACACCAGGAAGCCCCCCAAACAGGCCCCCGAAAACGCTACATAGAGCAAAATGTCAGAAATAGCCAAAAAAAATCGGCCTGGATTTTGTCCCAACCACTTCTACCCGGTATTAGACCTTCCCAGGAATGCCCCAAGACCCGCCAACCCACCCGCCAGGAAGCATAACACCCCCAAACAGGCCAAAAGCAAAATCTCATACTTGCAATATTTCTGGGCCTTCGGTCCAAACGCGCTGCGTAGCTAGGCCATAAGTCGGGGTTGGCACAACGGATTTCCTGAAAAGCAAATGCAATCAAGATTAGAGTGTCCCAGCAATGCTCCCAGACCACGAAACTCACCCACAAACAGACGGAACCCCCCCTAAGAGCACCTCAAAGGCAAGCAAGTCATCAAAAACACAAAATATTTTCCGCCTCGGATTTGGTCCAAACCACTTTTAGTGCTTCCCAGAAATGGCCCCAGAGACCCGTCAACTCACCTGCAAAGAGGTAGAACAACACCCCCACAAGTGCTGAGTCTTTCTTCATTGGGCGTAAACCAGCCCTCTGCTTTGATGGAAATAGGAGTCTGGAGGAGGAGGATAGAGGAGCATGTTCTTCGGAACTTCTGAACCTGAGGAATGCAGACTGCGGCACCTTCAAATCAATTCGCAAACAAGTGAAGACAGTTCTGCTGATGGGCTTGTTTTTGTGATTATCTGATTAAAGTTTGAATTATATTAACTGTGCACAACAAAGAAAGACAGACACACAGGAATAAAAGTGAATAAGGATGAAAAAGAAAGTTATTGATTCGTTGTCTCATTTTCAGGGCTCGGTATCACGGTCCAGGAATAAGAATAAGGCTTCGTCATCATACTCTGCGAATTCAGGCAGGGTGAGCTCAGTGTCACCTGACAGAGTAGAAATTCCCTCATCTATGTTGCTGGCCACCTCCTCTTCATCCGGCACGCTCTCTCGTACTCTGAAATCTGGTGGTATGAGGTGCTGATTCATCTTGATCATTGTTAACCTCTCCACATTTTTGGGCGAGAGGCGGCTCCGTTTGGGAGTTACAATCCCACCAGCCGCACTGAAAACCCGTTCAGAAGACACGCTTGCGAGTGGGCAAGACAAGTAGTTTAAAGCCAGGTTGGTGAGCTGTGGCCACAATTCTTTTTTCCCATGCCAATACGCCAATGGGTCAGAATTAACATAGACCTCTGTTGAGTCATTCAGATAGTCCTTCACCATCGACTCAAGGTCCTCATCCAAGGTTCCTCCACTTTGCTTAGCTCTTGCTGTGCCTCTGACCTTTTGAGAACCAAACCCACGCAGAGCTAGCCAATCCTCTTCAGCCTCCAATGTTTCTGTTGTCTTTCGTGCAGATGATCCGGTTGCCGGTGTCTTTAACGGCTGAGAGGTCACTTGTGCCACAGCCACAGGTGCAGAAGTGGATTGTTTTGACTGGGGATGGCCTGCTGATGTACTGCCATTTCCTTCAATTTCCAGCCGTTCTGTTTCAAACTTCTTGGCTGACAAGGCTAGCCAACGTTTGTACTTTGGAACATGTTCATCATCAAAAGGAAAGAATGCTTGGCCTGCCAGCGCCTTTTTGTAGCGTGGATCCAGAATAGTAGCACAAATGTAATGCTGTTCTGAGTGGATCTTTTTAAGACGTTCATCACCTTGTAGGAGCTCTAATAATTGCTCAGCCAGAAGCAAAGAGTCTTGGTTTTTATCTTTTCCAAACACAGAACACACCTCCTTCAGTTGGTCCTCCAGCATGTACAACAATGGGATAGCTTTTCCCAAATTAGAGTCCTCCTTGCTGACTGCACGCGTGAAGAACTCAAAAGGACGAAGCATGCGTGTCAGGCTTTCAACTATGTTCCATTGCGGCCCACCCATCCTCAGCTCCTCTGTACCCTCTTTAAGGAAATATTGATCGAGTTCCGTATACTGCTCATACAGACGCTCAAGCATGTAGAAGGTTGAGTTCCAACGTGTTACCACCTCCTGGATGAGTGCTTTCACTGGCATTTGACGTTGATATAGCAGGCTCCTCAGCTGCTTCCGGGCCTTAAAAGAATGGCTGAAATGCTTGCACATTTTTCGGCAGGTGTCCAATACACTGTACGCTGCACTGCCTTTATTACCCAAGAATTTTTGGACAACCAGGTTTATACAGTGCGCCAAACACGGCACTCTGAAATAGTAACCGTCCCTCATGGCCTTAACTATATTGGTGCCATTGTCCGTGGAAACATAACCAACCTTGCGTTTTAGTGGGGACAGCCAGTTAAGGACCTTTGTGTTAAAGACATCCAAAATGTTTTCTGCTGTGTGACGTTTCTCCAAACCAAACATGGCTAGTGTTGCATGTTTCCGAGCACCTTTAAAAACAATGTTCGTGTCAACACCTGCGTTTAGCTTTGCTTTAGCCCCTGAAAAAGAGACCCAGTGTGCAGTGATGCACATGTAATCAGCGCCTGCGCCACTGGTCCACATGTCTGTTGTCAGATGTATAGTGTGAACAGCACTCTTCTGCAAAGCTGCCCCAATCACCTTCAGAACATCTTCATGTAGTGCTGGAACCGCAACTCGGGCAAAATAGAACCGGCTAGGAACCTTCCATTTAGGGCAGAGCGCTGTCACTAATTCTAGAAAACCAACCCCTTCTACAAAAGAAAAAGGGAGAAGGTCCAGAGCTAGCATTTTAGCCAGCTTAGTGTTATACAGACGGGTCATTGGGTGGTTGCGTTCATATTGCGCTTCTGTAAACAACATCTTTTTAATGTTGCCCTGGACCAAGGATTTACGGGATGATGATGATCTCTTCGACCCAGTTACGCTCGCTGATAAACTTTTCCGCATTGATGTCTCACTCTCTCCCACACTCTTAGTGTGGCTCCCATGGGGTTTGCTGCTGACAGGGGAACTGGGTGTAAGTGAAGTGTTTGAATCGTCTTCTACCTCCTCGTCATCATCAGATGAAAAATCAACGTTTTCATTACGTGCAATTCCGGCTTTCTTGACCGCCTCTAGGTGCGGAAACCATTGGACAGGGTGCGCTCTCTCAAGATGACCTCTCTGGCCTCCGGTACCATAGTTAGAACCAAGCTTACCACGACTAACTCGAAGCTTACAAAGGCTACAAATGGCTACGTTTTCCTTTTTTGGGCAAACACTAAAGAAGTCCCAAACTGGAGACTTGAAATGTCTTCGGGGGCCGGAGGAGGCGGCGATACTGGTGGTGGTGGTCCTGCTGCTAATGCCAGATGAAGTGGAGGATGTGGATTGCCGAACTTCAGTACGTTTTGCACTTTCACCACCACGAATTGAGGTCGAGGACGAGGTGGGTACCTTCTTGCGAGGAAGAAATATGGAAGCGGTAGGTTTTGGTGTACTACTTAACTCCAAATCTAATGATTCCATTTCCATTGCCTCCTCGCCGACATCATCATCACGCTCAGCAGCTTCTCGGGATAGGGTCAAAATGTCTCTTTGCTGCATGCCCGGTGGGGCTGCAGTGACCTTTGTGATGACTGGCTCGTCGTCATCGTGAGAGGCTTCATCACCAGCAGTATCTGTCACTTCTTGTTGAGCCTCATCACACTCCATAGGTTTGAGTTTTTGGACGACCTTCCTTTTACGCTTAGGTACCGGTGTCAGATCATGGTGTGCCTCACTGTCAGAGCGCAGTTGTGGTTCCCAAGACAGATCACTTGCATCAGAACGAGGTGGGCTTGAAGAAGATGTAGACACCCCCCTTGATCTTTTCCTTGCTAGGGATGTGGAAGACAATGAATGATCATCAGGAGGAGTGGCTTCCAATGATACCTCGGGTTCATTGTCGATTTCCTGATGTGCCCCTACTTCGGGAGGAACAACTATTGTGGGCACTTGTGAACCTCCATGCACCTTTGCTTGCGCATCTCCTTTTGCTGCCTCTCCTTCCACATGTACTTGGGCGTGTACTTGCACATGGTGTTGTTGTTGCGGCTGTGGTTGTTCAACACTTGTCAGATGAGTTACAACAACCTGTGTTGATTCAGGGACATTGCTGCTACTTTCTTGCGATGAGCCAACATCACTGGTCGATGGTGATTGGAGAAGTACACTGACTGCCTCTGAAGCACTCAAGGGCTTTGACTTAAGTTGGCGTGGTGGTGGAGGCACTGAACCCAATGGAGCAGGGGTGCTGCTCCCAGCTTGGTCCCCAGCAGATCCTGCTGCTGCAGGCGTACTTTTTTTTTTCTCCCAAAAAAACGTGGCGGGTGGCACACCAGCCTCCTTGGTAACTTGCTTCTTCTGCTCCTTACTAGCAACTTTCTTGCTAGAGGAGCTACGGAGAACTTTCTTTGGGGCCATCTTCTTCAGAGCAGGTGAGACAGCAGGCCGCAGTTGCACGAATTGTAGAGTTGTCTGAGGCCAGACGTGACGTCGCGTGACGTTATGCTGCACACACACACCGCTGCAGGACTTCTTCCTGGCACTGGTGGTTCTCTTGAGTCTTGTGCACCTAAAAAAAATGGAAGACAGAGGAACATCAGTTCAGTTATAGAGCACAAAAAAATCGAAAAACACTGCAAAATCAGCACAATCCCATTCCATCCATGGCCTCCATGATGTTTAAATTCAAGACAACCCACAGAAAGACTAGGCCCATGCAAGACTCACTACCCCTGGGCATAAATAAAGGTTGAAAAGTAGGCAAAATGGTTGGAGGCCTAACAACAAAGCCTGCATTCAAAATGGCCACTTGCCTCCTAGCACATGGCCAGGGCCTGCCTGTACCAGCACTCAAAATGGCCTACACCCACATGGCCTGTCCCCATGAACACCCCCAAAAATCGAAAAACACTGCAAAATCAGCACAATCCCATTCCATCCATGCCCTCCATGATGTTTAAATTCAAGACACCCCACAGAAAGACTAGGCCCATGCACCACTCACTACCCCTGGTCAAGGCCCCAACAACAGGTCAAAAATCGAAAAACACAGAAAAATCAGCACAATCCCATTCCATCCATGCCCTCCATGATGTTTAAGTTCAAGACAGCCCACAGAAAGACTAGGCCCATGCCAGACTCAAATACCCCTGGTGAAAAGGCCACAAGTACAGGCCCAAAAAACGAAAATCACTGAAAAATCAGCACAATCCCATTCCATCCATGACCTCCATGATGTTTAAATTCAAGACAACCCACAGAAAGACTAGGCCCATGCACCACTCACTACCCCTGGTCAAGGCCCCAACAACAGGTCAAAAATCGAAAAACACAGAAAAATCAGCACAATCCCATTCCATCCATGCCCTCCATGATGTTTAAGTTCAAGACAGCCCACAGAAAGACTAGGCCCATGCCAGACTCAAATACCCCTGGTGAAAAGGCCACAAGTACAGGCCCAAAAAACGAAAATCACTGAAAAATCAGCACAATCCCATTCCATCCATGGCCTCCATGATGTTTAAATTCAAGACAACCCACAGAAAGACTAGGCCCATGCAAGACTCACTACCCCTGGGCATAAATAAAGGTTGAAAAGTAGGCAAAATGGTTGGAGGCCTAACAACAAAGCCTGCATTCAAAATGGCCACTTGCCTGCCAGCACATGGCCAGTGCCTGTAGCTGCACTCAAAATGGCCACCAGCCACATGGCATGTCCCTCCCCATGAACACCCCCAAAAATCGAAAAACACTGCAAAATCAGCACAATCCCATTCCATCCATGGCCTCCGTGATGTTTAAATTCAAGACAGCCCACAGAAAGACTAGGCCCATGCAAGACTCACTACCCCTGGGCATAAATAAAGGTTGAAAAGTAGGCAAAATGGTTGGAGGCCTAACAACAAAGCCTGCATTCAAAATGGCCACTTGCCTCCTAGCACATGGCCAGGGCCTGCCTGTACCAGCACTCAAAATGGCCCCCACCCACATGGCCTGTCCCCATGAACACCCCCAAAAATCGAAAAACACTGCAAAATCAGCACAATCCCATTCCATCCATGCCCTCCATGATGTTTAAATTCAAGACACCCCACAGAAAGACTAGGCCCATGCACCACTCACTACCCCTGGTCAAGGCCCCAACAACAGGTCAAAAATCGAAAAACACAGAAAAATCAGCACAATCCCATTCCATCCATGCCCTCCATGATGTTTAAGTTCAAGACAGCCCACAGAAAGACTAGGCCCATGCCAGACTCAAATACCCCTGGTGAAAAGGCCACAAGTACAGGCCCAAAAAACGAAAATCACTGAAAAATCAGCACAATCCCATTCCATCCATGGCCTCCATGATGTTTAAATTCAAGACAACCCACAGAAAGACTAGGCCCATGCAAGACTCACTACCCCTGGGCATAAATAAAGGTTGAAAAGTAGGCAAAATGGTTGGAGGCCTAACAACAAAGCCTGCATTCAAAATGGCCACTTGCCTGCCAGCACATGGCCAGTGCCTGTAGCTGCACTCAAAATGGCCACCAGCCACATGGCATGTCCCTCCCCATGAACACCCCCAAAAATCGAAAAACACTGCAAAATCAGCACAATCCCATTCCATCCATGGCCTCCATGATGTTTAAATTCAAGACAACCCACAGAAAGACTAGGCCCATGCAAGACTCACTACCCCTGGGCATAAATAAAGGTTGAAAAGTAGGCAAAATGGTTGGAGGCCTAACAACAAAGCCTGCATTCAAAATGGCCACTTGCCTCCTAGCACATGGCCAGGGCCTGCCTGTACCAGCACTCAAAATGGCCCCCACCCACATGGCCTGTCCCCATGAACACCCCCAAAAATCAAAAAACACTGCAAAATCAGCACAATCCCATTCCATCCATGCCCTCCATGATGTTTAAATTCAAGACACCCCACAGAAAGACTAGGCCCATGCACCACTCACTACCCCTGGTCAAGGCCCCAACAACAGGTCAAAAATCGAAAAACACAGAAAAATCAGCACAATCCCATTCCATCCATGCCCTCCATGATGTTTAAGTTCAAGACAGCCCACAGAAAGACTAGGCCCATGCACCACTCACTACCCCTGGTCAAGGCCCCAACAACAGGTCAAAAATCGAAAAACACAGAAAAATCAGCACAATCCCAATTCATCCATGGCCTCCATGATGTTTAAGTTCAAGACAACCCACAGAAAGACTCAGTCCACCCACCACTGAGTACCCCTGGGCAAAAGGCCCCAAAACAGCCCAAAAATCGAAAATTCCAAAATTTTAATTGCAGCAACTGTAATGCCCCAAACAAACTTACTTGTAAAATTTCTAATCCAACAGTGATCCAAAGAAAGTCAAAAAGGCCTCAAATCCAAATATCCAGCAGCATCCACAAAAAGTAATCCTTCCAGCTCCAGATCCAAATGAAAAGTGACCAGGAGATGGACAAAGCACTGGGAGGAGCCTGCTGGACAGGAACAGGAAGTTGAATACTGTGGGGCACTTCCTTCCTCCCACCCCCTCCCCCCTTCCCAAAATGGACTCCTCGCTAAAAAAGTGCAGACAAATGTCAACCTAAGGAGTTATTCAGATAAAAATCATCATTTCAAGAAGGTTTATGCTGCTTGCTGGTGGATTTCTTGTGCAGAATTGCAAATTTTATATTTTTGCTTGTGCGAGATTGTTGCTGCTCGCCGCATCTCAAATCTCGCAATTGCGAAGTACCGCGAGACGTGATCTCGCCATACTCGCGTTGACAAACTCTCGCTGTGCAAGTTGGCAAGCCGCGATGATGTAATCGCGCTCGCCAAATTCCCGCGGGATCACACAGCAAGATCCAAAATGGCGCAGCACTCGCAAAATATCGAGAAAAACAACTCGGCAAACGATGATAAACGCCGCGCGCCGCAAAAATTGTATCACCAACGCCGCGCGCCGCAAAAAAAATCCGCTGCGTGCGAATTTGCGGATTTTGCGGGAAATTCGCAAATCTCGCGGATTGCGAATTTCCCAAAAATCCGCAAAATCCGCGAGCGTAACGGATTTTCCGCCCATGCTTAGTTAAGACCTGAAATATCCTAGTGGATTAAAGACAATAAAATCTGTTGGCAAGCAAAAGCTATAGATGAGGTCCTGAAATACACCAAGTATTGTGAAGATGAGCTGGAAAATAAACGGAAAGCATTAAAAGAGAAGGTTATGTGGGCACAAGTGAAACTAGCAGAGCAACAAGAAAAGCAGTTAAGTAAAATGAATAATAATACCCAGAATCAAGGCCCTGGGGGTGGGGGGAAGCCCAGAGTCAAAATGAGCCGAGAGGAGGCCAAAAAGAAGTTCCTCTGTCACGGGTGCGGACAGATAGGGCACTGGAGAGACGAGTGTCCAGCGGTACAGAATGGTAACGTGCCCAATAATGATTTGAATCCACAGGTGCAGAAAGAGGGGCCACGAAAGACTCAGCAACAGGTAAAGCAGCAACTGTTGCCTCGTGCACCTAGGCCAAACTATAGGAATAGAGCACAACAGAGTGAGGAAGCAGAGGTTTGGGAAGGAAGGGAGGATAGAAATGCAGCAACTTCACAATTCCTGTTGAATGATACATTTCTCTGTGATGAACCTTACTGACGGTGCCTGAGGGGGGAGGACGAGGAGTGCGTGCTTGGTGCCTCCTTGCTGGTAGACCAGTCAGGGCCATACATTGAAGGAAAGATTGAAGGAAATGACGTCACCTTTCTGTTGGACACTGGTGCTACCCATTCTACTGTGAGAACAGCAGATGTCCCAAGCCTACCCCTCTCGGGAGAAGCAATCCAAGTAGTGGGTGTTTCTAATCAGTTAATTAATACCCCAGTAACTGAGCCCATGGAGATCACAATAGGGAACTTCAAAGAGATGCACAGATTTGTCGTCTGTGACTCCAGTCCTGTGAACTTACTAGGACGTGATTTGTTGTGCAAATGAATTGTACCATCTTTTGCACACCAAAGGGCGTTGAAATTCAGACCCCAGATGAAGATGGAATTTACAAATTAATGTTAATAAGGCCTGACTCAGAAATTAAAAGACTGACAATACAAGACTTACCTGAAGAACTCCAACAGACAGTGAAACCAGAAGTGTGGGATTTACTGGAAAGGATGTAGGATTAATGGCAAATGTTGACCCAATTAAAATAGCTATAAGAGAAGATGCAATTTACCCAAATACCAAACAGTACAAAATGAGTGCAGAGGTAAAGGCAGGGGTTGCCATCGAAGTAAAAAGATTATTGGAAGCAAACATCATACAGGAGGTAATGAGCAGTCCTTGTAATTCACCCATAATTGGAATCAAGAAACCGAGTGGTAAGTACAGAGTAGTGCAGGACCTGCGCAAGGTAAACAAAATCGTTGTTCCTTGCTGTCCTATTGTACCGAATCCTGCTGTGATCTTGTACCAAATAATATGGAATGCTGAATGGTTCACGGTCATTGACCTATGTCACGCATTCTTTTCAATCCCATTGCATCCAGACAGCAAATTCCTCTTCTCATTTGAATTCGACAGTCATGTCTACGTCTGGAATCGTGTCCTTCAGGGGTGCACAGAGAGTCCTTCAATCTTTAATCAGATTCTGAAAAAATATCTCTAATCGTTGGTCTTACCTAGAGAATCAGTCCTGGTGCAATACATGGACGACCTCTTGGTGGCGTCTAAAAGTCGGAAAGACTGTGTTGTTGACTCCATTGCCTTACTGAACCATTTAGGTGAAGGAGGGCATAAAGTATCACCAGACAAATTACAGTTCTGTACCTCTTCCGTAAAGTATCTGGGGCACCAGATAGAGAAAGGTATCAGGAAAGTAACAACAGAAAGAATCAGGATAATTAGAAACATGCATCTATCCAATACTCAGAAAGAGATCAGAATGTTCCTTGAGGTTCTAGGATACTGTAGACAGTGGATTGTGGGATTTGCAGTTCTAGCAAAGCCATTAATAAAAATGACAAAGAAAGGAGCAAAGGACCCAGTGGAATGGGATTAGGAAAGCATGTCAGCTTTTACCAAATTACGAGACTGTCTGTGTACAGCTCCTGCATTAGGAATGCCTGAGTACTCAATTGTTTTGTGACACACGAGACAATTGTGCACTATTAGTCCTAACCCAAACGCAAGGTTTGACTAGACGTCCAGTGGCATATTTTTCTGCTACTTGAGATCCAGTGGCTGCTGGATTGCATGGGTGTCTGAAAGCAGTAGCTGCAACTTGCATGAGTCTTGAACAGAATGAATCCATCATTATGGGGCATCCTGTAACTGTGTATGTTCCACATGCAGTTGTAATCTTACTGACCCGAACTAAAACCCAGTATCTCACACCTAGTCGGCTGACTAAGTATGAAAGAATTCTGGTGGGTGCAGCAAATGTGACCATTACTAGATGTAACATATTGAATCCAGCTACCCTATTACCAGATTCCCTCATAGCAGAAGTGAAGGGAGAGGTCGAGCATGATTGCATTGACCTGACCAAGTTTAGTACAAAACCACGCCCAGACATTAAAGAAATACCTTTGCCTGTTGAAGATTACGAACTGTTTGTGGATGGCTCGTGTCTAAGACATGAGGATCGAGGCCTAAGTGCTGCTTACGCAGTGTGCACCTTAGAACGTGCAGTAGAAGCATCCTATTTATTTGGAGTCAAGTCTGCACAAGTAGCCAAATTAATTGCCTTGACAAGAGCTTGTAAAGTTGGGAAAAATAAGAGGACAACCATATATACGGATTGCCAGTACGGATATGGGGTTGTGCATGACTTCGGCCAGTTGTGGCTGCAAAGAGAGTTCCTGACTTCTTCAGGTACTCCTATCAGAAATGGAAAGGTTGTACAGGAGCTACTGGAGGCAATCCAGTTACCAAAGGAATAGGCAGTGGTCAAGTGTTCTGCTCACAAATCTGGCAATGACGATGTGACAGCAGGTAATCGATATGCTGACCAACTCCCCAATATTGTGCAAGGTATCAAATGTCAGTCAACATCAAGTTGGGGGGATATGGAAACAGCTGCCAATTTATGGTGTTTGAGGATGTATAATCATGAGAAGAACTGAAAGATTTGCAAAATGCAGCAGGACCAAAGGAAAAGAGAAGGTGGAGAAAGTCTGGTTGTCAGGAAAGGAGTGAGGATGGTGTTATGGTTTACACTGATGGTATGCCTGTATTGCCTGACAGCTTGCTTGCTCCTATGGCCCGGCTTATACATGGAGATGGACACATAGGCAGGGACGCTATGGTTCGTGTCTTTAAACAGACATGGTACAATTCGAAATTCAGGAACATTGCAGAGGCACTCTGCCAGAGGTGCTTAACTTGTCAGCAGTTTAATCCTGGAAATAAAACAGTAGTTTTACCAGGTACAATCGGAAAGGCAGAAGGTCCCTTTGTCAGATTGCAAATTGGCTTTATACAGTTACCCCTCTGTAAAGGAATGAAGTACGTCCTTGTCATTGTCTGCCTATTTTCAAAATGGGTAGAAGCTTATCCTGGAAAGAAAAATGATGGCATTACTGTAGCCAAGTTGTTACTAAGGGAATTGATACCTAGGTTCGGTTTTCCAGTTACAATTGAATCAGACAGAGGTGGGCATTTTCACAATGAAGTAATAGGCCAGCTCTGTGAAACATTCAAGATTACCCAAAAATTGCACTGTGCATATCGCCCAAAGGATTCTGGAGTGGTAGAACAACTGAATGGCAGTATCAAGTCAAGATTAGGAAAAATGTGTGAGTCTACTGGAATGAATTGGATAGACGCTTTGCCCCTTGTCCTGATGGGAATCAGAAGTATTCCAGACCGAAAGACAGGCCTGAGCCCTCATGAGATACTGATGGGAAGAGTAATGCGACAAGCATGGGTACCAGGACACAAACTGCTAAGCATTTCTGATGATTTGGTGCTAGAGTACTGCAAGCAACTGGGTGACCAAGTGCGTTCTATCTCTCACCAGATTGGGGAAGACGCCGTCGCCAGGCCAGCCACTCCTGCCCATAATCTTAACCCAGGGGATTGGGTTGTGCTAAAGAAACACACCCGGTCGAGTTGCCTTGCACCGAAGTGGGGAAAACCGAGACGAGTGATTCTTGTTACCACAACAGCGGTGAAGTGTGCAGGTGTGCCGAAGTGGATCTATGCCAGCCATACGTAAAGGGTGACAGAAGACGAAGAAAGTGAGGCTGAAGGTTGTGCAGCTGAGGGGTCTCCTGACGTTGGTCCTGAAGTAGCTGATGACGAACAACCGAGCACCAGTCAAGACGAGTGGATCCCAGTAATCGACCTGACATTCGATCCCATAAGAACCAGAAGACAAACCTACTTAGATAGAGAGTGGGATAGTGAGGACGAGACAGGAATAAAAAAGGATAATCAGATTATCGAGATCCATGTCAGATCAGACAACGAGGAAGGACAGATAGGGACAGAACAGGTTATCGACACACCTCCAAGAACTCATGAGATTGAAAAGGGACAAATAGAAAATAGGGCGGAAGTTCAAGCAGAAGAAAATCAAAGGTTCGAAGTGCTTGAAGAGGATAAGATAGAGATAGATAAATGTGTTCAGGAAGAAGAAATTGAAATAAAACAAAGCCAAATCCAGCATATACCTGAACCAGGCCAGCTTAGTGACCAGGCAGAAGAAACAGACCCAAGACCTCGAACTAGTCAGACAGATAGGGAAAAGAAACAATAGAAGCAGATGTGCCACAACTGAATGAAAATAAAAGAGCATTAGAAGAAAGCCAAGTAACAGTGCCAGTCAAAAGTTTCAAGAAAAGGAAAAGTGACCCAAGATTCATCAAAAGACTGAGACTCAGACTAAAAACTGTAGAGGAAAAGCTTGAGGAAAGGAAACAGGCTTCCAGAGAAAAGGAGAAATCTGGAACCAAGCCCAAGAGAAGAAGTGCCCGAGTAAAAAGACAAAACAGTAAATATCAGGATCCTGAATGGACTTTCCTGGTACTGGAAGAGTTCGAAGATCTTGATATAAGTGACGAAAGTGATGAAGAGGTGATTGCTATTCAGAGCACCGAAGAAGAAGAGCCAACCTGAAGTTGCTCGGTATAAGAAAACCTGTATAAAGTAACAAAGAGGGGTTGGAAAACTTCTTTTGAGCCAAAATGTCTGATTCCAGTGTAAATGGAAGACCTAGCCGTAATTGTTGCAAAACATGTCTCTCCGGGACGCCAAAGCCAAGTTCTACGAGGAGAGAATTGGCAACTCGGCTAACGCCTCTAGAGAGTCGTTCAAGGTCTTTAGAGACCTTTTGAAAACACCGGAACCGCCAGTGAGCCATGAGAGCCCTGAAAAGAAATGTACGGAACTGGCTAACTACTTTCATATGAAAGTAGAAAACATCGTAAGTTCCTTACCACCAGCCCAGGAATTAGATATAGGCGAACAGCGAGCTGATGTTCAGATTAAGCTTGACGTCTTTGGCCCAGTGACCTCTGACGAAGTCCTTAAGGTTCTAGGGGCCATGAAGAGTGGTTCACCGAGGGATCCTGTCCCGATGAGATACCTCAAGCAGATAACAACTACTATCGCGGCACCAGTAACAGATCTTATCAATGCTTCTTTTGCGCAGGGGTTGGTTCCACCTAGTTGGAAAAAAGCGGTTGTAAAGGCCCTTCTGAAAAAGCCCGGTCTAGATCCATCGGACCTGGCTAATTTCAGACCGATCTCCTTGCTGCCTGGGTTCGGTAAGATTGCGGAGAAACTGGTGAACAGGCAACTGTCACAGTTCCTGGAGTCCAATGGCTTGCTGCGGAATTCCCAAACGGGATTCAGGCCGGGCCAAGGCACTGATACTGCCCTTCTGGCAGTCGTGGAAGAAGCCAGGAGCATTTTGGAGTCAGGAGGATCGGTGGCAGTGATCCTCCTGGACCTTAGTGTGGCTTTTGACACCGTAAACCATCAGGTGTTGCTCCAACGACTGTCAGAGGTGGGCCTGACTGGAATGGCCTTGAAGTGGCTCGCGTCGTTTCTTCACCAACGAACCTACCAAGTCTGGGAAGGTAGTGCACAATCTGCCCCCATCCCCCTTCAATGTGGTGTGCCTCAGGGCTCCTCCCTGAGCCCCACATTGTTTAATGTCTATATGGCACCATTGGAGGATGTGGTGGCACCACTGGGTATCAAAATAATCAGCTATGCTGATGATTCCCAGTTGGTGGTGGCCCTCTCCCAATTGGGGGACCATCCGGACCTCTTGCACTCCTGCTTGTCCAAGGTATATACTTGGATGGGCAACTCAGCATTAAAATTGAACGGCTCTAAAACAGAGCTGATGTTGTTGGGACATGCGGGGCCTTCTTTGCCACCAGGCAGCTGGCCGAGTTGCCTTGGCGATTCTCCAAGCCCCAAAAAAGAGATCAAAAGTTTGGGTGTGTGGCTTGAACAAGATCTGTCTTTCAAGACCCATGCAAAGAAAACTGCCGGAGTCTGCTTTGCTTTGCTTCGATCAACCCGTAAGATTCTACCCCTTCTCCCTCCGACCTCCAGGAAACTTCTTATCCAGGGGCTGATTGTCTCGAGGTTGGACTACAGCAATGCGCTTTTCTTGGGCGCTCCGGAGGCAACGCTCAATAAACTTCAACAAGTGCAGAATGCAGCAGCAAGGCTGCTGTTGAATATTCCAAGGAGACAGTCAGCAAAACCAGCATTAAGAGCACTGCATTGGCTCCCAGTACGGGAGAGGATAAAATTTAAATCTCTCTGTACGGCTCATAAAATCCTGAGAGGGAAAGGTCCTCCCATCTTGGATAATATGGTGCTCCCCTATAAGGCTACTAGAGCCCTACGCTCTGACCACAAATCCTTGGTACAAGTGGCCAGAGTAAAAAGAGCCCGGACGGGCGGTAGAAGATTCTCGGTGAATGGGGCCAAGTTATGGAATACGTTGCACCTGAATTTATGGACAGAGACTGGTACTATTCGGTTCCGAAAGCTGCTTAAGACCCACCTATTCCCCGCTTAATGCTGTCTTTTCTCAGCCCCATTCCTCTGAGTTATGAACGAGCGCTGGGATGCCCGAGGGTAACCACGCGCTATATAAGATTCCAAATAATAAATATGTGTATGTAGTATAGGACTAATTCTAATACTCTGGATAGGACTGCCTATAACCATTCCATCTATGATGAACAAAAACCCAAGTCTGTACCCCAATAATAATCTACCGGATGACACTGTAGAATCACATACTAGAAATACACCACAAAGTATAGATGTACTAGACAGACCACTTAGCCTGAAACAGACAAAACTAGATTTAGAAGCATCAGATGAGGAAGACTTACACTTTAACAAAATCAGGAACAAAACTCATTTAAATGTTTTTGCAAACCTATTAGTACATTATGTAGAGACGATGGAGATAGACGACTGTTATGTCTGCATGAAGCTACCCACTTCAGTGGCTGAAGGCGTGACTTACCACCACTTACCCTTGACCTATGGAATTTCCTGTAGTATATTGACTAGCTTGTTTTACAGAAGAGGACCGTTACAGTATTACTACTCAAATCTTGAAGTGACATTTTCTGAACTTCCTGTTCGAAGAAACCTGAATCCTGTACATACGGCTAAATATATGGGTGATTATTTTCTAACTGTAGGAAAAATTAACATAGATGACACACACAAGAATAACCTGACTTGTTCTCTGCATGAAAAGGAGAAAGAATTTCTAGATATGGCAGAGAAGAAAAGACAAAGTTTCCAAAAGAAGGCCAAAGACAAAACTCAGAAAGTTCCTAAATGGGCAGAAAATATAGAGAGTACCTTAAATGGTAGAGCAAATGCTGCCTTGTTGCTGGATTTCGAAAAAAAGGGGAAGCTCTGTCTTCATAGAGAAATGACTAGTTACTATAATAACATATTCATTGGTTCCAGTGAGTGCGAACATAATTGTAAGGTAATTGGGGGTCGGGGATTCAAAGATGGGTCAGAGCCAGTGTTTCCTGGAATTCATTTTATATGCGAAACAAGGCTTATTTCAAATTACCGGACCATTGGTACGGAAGCTGTTACTTTGGTATTGTCTTTCCAAAGATATACCATGTGGATAAAAGCACTGGAAGCATTGAAAAGACTAACAAATTAGCACTCACAAAAAGAGAAAGTGCCGGAGAAATAGTAGGAGATATTTTTAGTGCATTGATATCTGCAGTGGGAGTGACTCTGAATACACACAGAATTTGCAAATTGTCAACAGTAGTGTATCGGTTATCTACTGACACTGCTGGAGGTTTCCTAATGGTCAATACCGAAATGGTTGCAATCAGATCGATGGTTTTACAAAACAGGCTTGCTCTTGACACCTTATTAGCGAAAGAGGGTGGAGTCTGTAGAATGTTGAAAGCGCAACATTGTTGCACTTTCATACCTGACAAGAGTGTGGAGATCAAAAGGTATGTGAGGAATATTACAAATTTGGAAAAAGAGCTTAAACCACTGGAAGTTGACAGTGCCTGGAAGAGACTAACTGATGGTCTCTCCTCTGTAGGTCATTGGTTTATTACCCTAGGGAAAAGTCTTTTAAGTAAAATACTATTGCCTATCATGGGTATAAGTATAGTAGTGTTTTTCATATTCATTTGTTGTAAATGTCGCAAACATCAGAAAAAGTATACGTAAATAAGAGAGGAGTGAAAAGAAATGTGGATGAATTAGAACTGGAGGAACTGAATAATCAAATGTATAAAAGGATGACAAATTCTCACCCTAATAAAGAAACGAAAGAAAAGATGAATCGAATGATTGAGAATATTGAATTGTGAACTAAGTGACAAGTTGGCATCTGGTTCCATTTATAGTGATGATAGTAAATATCATCAAAAAGGGGATTGATGGAGCAAGTATTCCCATGTGACGCGACTTGCTTGTATCAAGAACCTCAAATAACAATAATAAGTAAAGACAAACATGTTTGTCTTACTAATATTGCACTTTACAATACACGGGGGTGTCCCAGAGACGCTTGCCTATGTGTTTACTAAAAGATAATAATGCTTGCTTCTAATATGGTCGCTGCTTTGCGGGAATCTAGTCTGCGCATGCGTCGGTCATACCCATGTGATGTGACGCACTCGCAGTTCTGGAGGGAACTTGTTGCTCATGCGCAGTATTGCTAAAATGGCCGCTTTGTTTTTCACATGCTCCGTGCTTGCACTGCTGCTTTTGTAAAGCCGTTTGTTCTGCTTAACTCCTAGTGCTATAGTTATTATAAAGTAAGGGATGTAGTATAGCCATTCACGGTATACAGTGTATTCATGTTTTGTGTGTTTCTAAATTGCTTTCACTTACTTTTCATGTATCATCCTCGGGGGGGGGGCCCGGGAGGCGCTGCTACTCCATCTTGAAGCCCATAGAGAACCAGTCATGTAATGGGGGAAAAGAAAGTCATGCAGCAATGGAACCCAGGCAGCTGGCAGCCAAAGCCAATATGCTCCTGGGAACCGACCTGCGACCCAGCTAGAAGAAGCTGACTTGTACCTGCAATTGCTACAAATGTATAGCTTTGTTGTGTACCCCATTGTCTTCTTAAACTCTCTTGCCATGGGAACTGGAATGTAAGGGGTAGGTTTGAAAAATGAATATTAAGTCTGAGAAAGTCTAAATTTTAGGAGGTACCATGACCTAACCTCCTCCCTTGCCCAAAAAGAAATTAGGGAACCTTCCACTTGCAACATTTGTGGATGGTACATTGACCTGAAAAAAGTATAATTAGTCTAGGTTTAGCTAGAGAAACTGTCCGACTTGTCCGAATAGCTGACCTGTCACTGACCCTATGATCTCTATAGGTGATTGATACAGAGAGCTGCGGAGCACTCTGTCCGTAATTTCCACAGACTCAGTCGGAGTTTGAGAAACCTTAAGTGCTGGCGAAGCACTTTGCTGGGAGATTCGAGAACCCAATCAGGGTTATTGGCAGATTCCTTGCAGAGAGGGGGTAGCGCAGGCGTTGCATCCGAAGCTGCAGGTGTTGGTCGTACCCTTTGGTGAGCCCAGTCCTGATCCAAATCCTGAGGTTATCCTGTCCTGACCGTCCATGAGCTGTACCTGCTCGCCTACTGGCAGCCTAAGTCCTTGAGGGTCCTTTCCCACCTTTTCCAACCGACCCGTGGCCAGGGTTGGTCTACTCTCTGTCCGAGGTAAATATAAAGCTCTGCGTGGGTGTTTGTCTTTGCTTAAACTTCTTTCCCTTTTCTGAATGAAGCAAAATTGCTTATTATCCTTTACCCTGTCTTTCTCCACAATAAGAT
Organism: Lissotriton vulgaris; assembly: GCF_964263255.1. Lineage (NCBI taxonomy): Eukaryota > Metazoa > Chordata > Amphibia > Caudata > Salamandridae > Lissotriton > Lissotriton vulgaris. Next base: position 63,815 of record NW_028254659.1, read on the forward strand.
TGTCGTGAAATCTTGTGTATTAGTATGTTCCAATCTCTTCCTACCCTTAGTCAAATGCAGAATCGTTTGCATGTATAGTTTGTCCCTTTCTTACCCTCCCTTTAGTGAATAAGAACATCTGGACGAATCAAAATAAAGTTTCGTTTCTGATAGACAGTTAGTGATAACTGAAAGTCTGCTTTGATTAGTATGTTCCCTTTCTTTACCCGCCTTTAGTGAAGTTGTGAAAGTCTGCTGATCTAAATTTAGCGTGTTCCTTATTTTTTCCCCTTCCTTTATTTACCAATTTCCAAATGTTTCTTACTTTAATTCATAGTTATACTATCTTCCTAATCTTAGTAATAGATAGTTTGATTTGTGTAAACCTGTAGCTCATGGCAATTGAAGAAGACGAGAACTAGATAAAGTTTTTTGAAAACTTTTTGCGTTTGTGGTTATTATAAGGTATAACCGTTATTTCACATGTTGTATGTTATTTAGGGTTGTCTACCTACTCCCAAACTAGTTCCAGATCCATTGAGATCTTATGTACCTGTTACAAGGATTGGTAAGTCAGGTACACGGTAAAAGAAAAAGGAAGAAACTGAATTGCTGATAACAGTGTGTAGGTTACTGATTAAAATATATATGAAAAGTATTTTATGGGCCCGAGTGTGCGTTATGTTTGGTTGGGTGACCTGCGTGCTCTATCACTTGTGTTGTGCATGCAAAATCTCTTGTAATGTGATTTTCTTTTTACAAGGAGCTTAGACCCCACCCATTACTTACCTTTAGTAAACATTGGTTGGCTCCTATGTCACTCTTATTTCCTGTCTTCCAATTGATCAGTGGCTCCCTCTAACCTCCGGCTACCTCCTGGGCTTTGGAGGCTTACTCCATCCCATGGAGCATAGACCAAGTACTGCTTCCTGTTGCCAGTGCCCTTCTACTAGCTGCAAGTGCTCTTTTTCTATATTCTAAATTAGAGTGCATGCACCTGCAATCTACCCTCCCTCCACCTCCCCCGCTCCCTGTGGTTTCACCCAAACCCTTGCCCTTCAAAATCAATGTGAATGTATTGAAGCACTTTATATGAGCACATGTTACATTACACAAGAACACATTTGTTTTTGCTTTTTTAGGCACTAGGGAGATTACATTATTTGCCCAGAATTGCAGCATGTTGAGCTGACTCCAAGATTTTAACCTGGTTCCCCAGTTCCAAAGTTGGCAGTTCTGGCCATTATGCCACATCCTCTCCTACAGAGATACCGTCATTACACCTTCGGTCTGGGTGCTGGTCTTTTGTACAAATGATGTTGCCTTTTTAGCGGTGGATAGGAAGTTTACGTTTACCATTGTGTCTGTTGATGCAAATATTTTGGACGGTAATATTCTTCAGTATACATTTATTTTTCTACGCACTGTCCTCTATACCAAAGAAGTGATAAATTCATTGCTGCGTCAGAATACTTGTTCTATTTACGTGATGTCCAGAAGTAATTTTGAATGGAGCCGTACTCCTTCCTGTCCGATAGGGTGCTTCACTGCAGGTAGCGTAACACAGTGTTCACTATTGTGAGGATTTCTATCTGGCTCTCACAGAAGTCAGTGGTTAATAAGTGTCATACCTGTTCACTAACGGTGTATACCGCTGTGTCCCATGGCCTCATGCACTACAGTTAAGCTATTAGCACTTATATATGATACTGTACTGTGAATATGACCCCATAGTGCTTTTTTAATTTGGGCACCATTATTGTACTGTAAGGGAAGTTCATTTTATTGGTTGTGTGGCCATTAACCTATATCCTCTCCCATTTCACTTAAGGGACCTTTAGATTGCAATCTGTATATGATGCTGTAATCCTTCTAGTTCAAATGAATAATTAAAATAATAAAACATAAATTTGTCTTATTAGCTCTTTCCCTTCAAACAGCGCTGGTTCTCCTCCTCATGTAAGGGGGCGGTATGTATGTACTCCCCTTTAAGAGATGTTGTAGTATTCTCCCCTCTCGTCTGTTTTGCAGTTTGCTTTCCCTGCCTCTCTCTTGTTTACATTGACATTGATCTAAGCCTCACTTGAGTAGGAAATCTCATTACACTACTTCCCTCATCACTCTTTTGGTCCAGATATTGGCGTTCTCCTTTACCGTTGGGGTTGAAGGGTGGGGTCTGCCAGTCCGCGCCAATGATCTCTTTATGGTACCCTGGCCAAGTTGCGTGGAGGCTCTGGTGGGCTTTGGCTGCCAGTCCGTGTCTGTGTCAAGCCTTTGCTGTCCATAGAACAGTATGTGAGGGCGAGTAGGAACACAGTAGTGGTGTACGGTTTCTACCATGGTTTTCCACACTATACGAATATGGACAGTACAGGGCTGCTGCCTCATCATGGATTATATAGCGTAGCTTGGTTATGTTGAGTTCTGGCTAGAGCACTAATTGGGAAGATAGATTGATTAGTTAATAACAGATGCTTGTGCAACCTCAATGTCACAGGTTCATGCCCAAGTAGGCTAAGTTTTCATTCACTCATTCCGTGGTTGGTAAAATAAGTACCTTTCTGTTGGTAAATAGCAACACAACGGCTCAGCGGAGTATTGTTTTGCACTCCAACGGTGACGTTGATCAAACAAAATCCATGTTCTCGTTGGTCAGGTCATTGGATTTATTTTTGCAGAAAAAATCCCTCCTCCCAAAGTTTTCATTAGAAATCGGACCTTTTCTCACAGTTGTACTCCCCTATGATTTTACCTTCCTCAGTCCTTGCTGCCCAGGGTCGGATTGGGATCACAATTTGGCCCGGGCACTGACGAAAAAAGTGGCCCATGTTCAAGGGGCGTGGCCTACAGTTAAGGGGCGTGGCCTGCAGTTAAGGGGCGTGGCCCACATTCAAGGGGCGTGCCCTTTCATGAAACACTATTTGGTTACTCTTTGAGGTCTAATTTGTAGAGAAATATTTAGTACATTAAGCCTTTTAAAGCTTACAGAGCAAGTAACATTGGTAAAGACTAGGAGCACTGCAGGTCTGATAACTGAATACTTACATGCAGTCTTAACGCCCTGCACAAGGTCGTTAGATACTCTTTCCCAACCAGCTAATCCTCACATAAATCAGAAATCTAGTACAAAGTCAAGGAGAAAGGGTAAGACTGGAATCTCTGGGAACAGAACATGTGATAACCAAAGTAAGAATTCACAAATGAGGAAAAGGCAGTCTAGGGTGTAAAGAATGCTGAAAAAATGTATCTGTACAATCTAGTCATAAATGTATTTCACAGCCAGCAAGTGATGTCTATATACAAAAACCACAGTTTTATTCACATCTGTTGCTGCCTTCAAGTCTGGGCCATGAGGAGACTGAGGATTACTCAATTAACCATGCAAATGATATAAAATCTGCAAAAAGGAATTCTAACCTGAACATGCTAGAAAAGTTAATTCTTCTGCACAGAGAAAGAAGTGCCAAGTTTGCAAATTTTGCTTAGGCCTCGAACAAGGCCTAGCATAGAATGAGGCTAAACAGCTCTCTTTTGAGAAATCACATTACACAAAATCTTAGACATGTCCTGAAATCAACACACAAACATGTTGCCACATTCTGGACTAGGACCTAAAATAGAGTGCAGTCAGACCTACACACTACAAACAAAAACTAACCAAAACTTACTAATTAATATTTTTGGCATATAGAGAAATATGCCCCTTGTCTGCATTTTGGATGAGGCCTTTAAAATAAAGTTACATTAGTAACTGACACACAAATGAATCAGTAAATTGTGCAAAGAAATGGTAAACAAAATGGTTCCTACCGGTTCCTTCTTGCTTCAGAGGAAGGGATCGGCTAGCAACACATTGCATTTCTGGGTGCTGGATGTGGCAAGTCAAGTAAACCTTTGAGGAAGACCTACTGCACTGAGTCTAGTGCAGTATTTTCTGGATTCGGTGGGATGACACTTGAGGCACACTTGATGTAGCTTTGAGTACTGCTTTACTCAGCCTACTTTGGTCCGCCCTGTGGAGAGTGGGATGCCAAGGGGATTAGATGGCCCCTCTTGAGTTAGAGCTTGGCAGTGTGGTGCATCTGGTTACAAAAGTAACCAAATAGAAAAGGCAGGGTGAACAATCTGTAGTTCTGTATGGGAGTGTCAGGACTAGGGTGACCAACTGGCATGGGTGCAAATTCAGGATGGGGAGGGTAAAAATTCAGGACAAAGGGTTAAGATTCAGAACAAACCTTCTGGACAAAAGGTACGTTTTACAGACCCATCAGAGGAGGTTGCGCATTATTATGTAAGTAAGTAAATAGACAACCATTTAAGCACTAGTCAAAATAAGTTTATATCAGGTTGAACCAATCGTGTACTTCACGGTTTTTCAGTATGCTCGCAGCTTTAATCAACTGTGCAGGTCTTTTTGTGATATTTCATATGATAATAATCTATATATATGGTTACAGCACTGGGTTGTCCAGTCTGATATTTTATTTACAATTCATCCATCCACCCATTCTCTCTCATCATCCATCCATTCACCCTTTCATTCATCCATTCACCCTTTAACTGATCCATCCAGCCATCCCTTCACTTACTCTCTCACCCACCTTTTCACAATAATTGTGAGCTGAGCCTTTGTACGCAGAGTTGCAGACAGAAGAGACTCATCAGGAACTCACCCCTCTCTGTAGTTCCTAAAGCAAAGGGAGGCGTTCAAGATGCCCCTGCACATAGTCAATCTGAAACCTTGGAAGTCATGAGTCATGCATGATGCACAGTGCCAGGCCTTGAGGTGTCTGTCACATGGTGTTGTTTCCAGGGCTTTAAGTGGGATGACAAAACTGAGGGGTCTCTCCAAAGGGGGTGTTCAATGTAATTATGGGCGTAGCTTAAAACACCTAAGCTACAAATCTGTGCTTAGCATAGTGTGCTGCCCGACTGGTATTTTGCTGCTTCTGTCATTGCGTTCAGATATATAATACAGCAAGTAATGTTACACCTACAACAAGCCAGAACTATAGGTTTTGTCAATGGTTGTTAGTTGCATAAAATAGAAAAGCTGCAACCATGACTTCCTTGAATGTAATATTGAAAATGCATCAGTTCTAAAATGATGACACCGAGAAAGAACTATAACCCTTTTTTTTTAAACTTCTTGCACGGGCGGGGGGGGGGGGGGCTAAGGTGAAGATTGTGCGCTTTCAAAACATCACCTAACCCCCACAGCCAGACCCATTCTTCCTTGCCCACTGTGCCCTGAATGTGAGGGGCTGTGGGCGAGGTGTTAAGACTATCACTGTTTCCCCGGCGGCGATGGCCCCAGGGGGGCCATGGTGAAAATGGCTCAAAAGGCCTGAGAAACACCTGGCCCCCAGGGAGGCCGATTCCTGTAAACAATCACCCCCTCCCCAGCCACCCTCAGCGTGATTGCTTTGCAGGGCAGGGGGTGCAGTAGAGGCCCCAGCTGATAATCGCTGTATGGCCGCACAGTGAAGCGCTTTCATTTCTGTCTCTTTCTCCGTGTTGTGGGCCGTTTTTTTTCTCCCGTTTCCCAGTCGACAGAGAGCAGACAGCAGAGAGCACTCTCTGTGGACTGGGAAAGGGGAGAAAAAAAACGTCCCACAGAGGGCACTGAAACAGCGGCCCTTCGGCCGATTCCTGAATGCCCGCAGTGCCAATCCGCCCCTGTTGCTGCCCCCCTTTGGTTGTGTGAAAGCATGTTAATACTGGGCGTTCCTGTTTGTACATTACCAAAATAGTCGAGCTCAATAGCAGTAACACTTGGAAAATATACATCTGTTTTGCCCTTTTTATAACAAAGTGAGCTCTGCGATACCGTTTGCAGCACGTTAGGGGATTTTATGAAGGATAATGATATACCGGTTCACTTCCTTTGTCACATACCGAAAAAAATAGATGTGAGAAGTTGGCCTGATATGCAGTGCTCACTATTCTAGTGATCACTATGTATCAGTCCAAACAACCCTTATTGATGATTGGTTGTAAGTCAACCGATAGACCAGCTATCCTAGTAGCATGGACAAGAGCAGTCTTTAGGCTAAACTTTAGAGGGCGTGTTAAGCCAGCTGTTATACCAACACATATACCCCTTGAACACCAAGTGAAAAGACACCACACAAGTTGTTATGAAAAGTGTATTTATTTAGAACACAACAACTCTGGACTCTTTATGAGGACAAGGTGCTAAGTACAATACAAAGCTCTTAGGAAAATACTCAAATCGCACAATTTACACAAATGCCCGAGGGGCACGAAAAACCATATACTCTAAAAGTGGAATGCGAAATTACTAGCAGGTAAGTACTACTCTAATAGGCTTTGGGATCGCTAGGACTTGACTACTGAACCTTCAGATTACTAGCAGGAGGCCTAGGGGGATCGGGTGCAGAGTGTGCACTCTCACGCGGGATGCGGAACAAAGTCTATGGTTGCTAGGAATTACAAAGTTTAGTGTTATCGGACGAATCCGACTAGGTAGAGCTGAAACGAAAAAGGATCTGGACCCTTGGATAGTGAGGCTATGCTGGGGCACGAAATGCCGAAGTTACCTAGCCCAGGGGCTACGGCTGCATAGGTCTGGAAAGACGTCGGGAATCCTCGTTGCAGTCTATGGAGCCTGAAAGAAGAAGTTGCTGGCAGGCGACCAGTGAAGAGATTCGGAGGGATCCAAGCCTGGATCGAAGATGGAAGACACCTGTAAGCAGAGGGGACCAAGTTCTGAATCACTAGCCAGTGATTAGATGGGCACCAGGTTGGCACCGGATGGAGTCACCTCGACCAGGTGAGTGGGCGACGCTGGGCTCTGCAGTCTTACGGACCAGGAGGCGTTGTCGGCAACCAGGATGGAGGTGCGAGCTGTCCCACGATGGTATCTGCTGTCGACATCGCTGGACCCAGGATTGGGGCAACAAGTCTTGGCAAATGCAAGCCCACGCGGTGGACTCAAAATGGCGTCTGGAGTGGACCAGGAGGGTCCGGGGTGCTCCTCTTTTGGAGGGGAGCTATGGCCAGTCTGGAGCAACCAGACCAGTGGTGTTGATGTCGTCGTTCGTCGTCGGGAAGGCCACAAGCCAGTGGGCTAGTAGCCAGACAACGCGGTGAGCAGCAAACAGGCAGAAGGGCCCCACGCAGATCTCGTGGAGGCTGGGAGGCTGAACTTCGGTGCTGGAGCTGCTCAGGGTTGGAGCTTCTCGGACCCCAAACCACTCACTCGAGGGTCCCTCAGCGGTTGTGCTGGGCAAGCGTCGTGCAGTCCTGAAGATGGCCGGTCCCTCGAGGTCTCGTCACACCCACGGATCTCAGCTGAGCTGAAGGTGTAGGTAGAGGTCAGAGGTGCCAGGGAAGTTGGTTCTCGTCGAGCTGGGCAGTCTTGAACCGGAGGAGAGACTTACAGCAGACCGCGATGCTTGGATGGTGCCTGCGGATGCAGGGTGACTACTCCTTAGTCACAAGGGAGAAATCTTAGGAAGAAGTCTTGAGTTCCTTTCGTAGAAAGTAGTTTCAGGATTCAAAGATGATCTAATTTGGAAGGGGGCCCGCTCCTATCTTTATACTTATACTAGGAAAAGGGGCTGGCACGCGACTAGGTCCTGCCCATGGGTGGGACCAGGAAGGGGGGTGGTTACACCCCTCTCCCATGCCGGACTTTCCCCAGCTCAGGGGCTGGTGTGCCCCTGGAACTGGTTCTAGCCGGCAGATGCATAGTGAGCACCAGGGTGCCACTTGCAGTCACCTTCCTCTAAAGCCCTGCCTACCCAGGATACACAAAACCCTGTCTGGGATGGTGCTAGCACCGCCCCTGACAGGAAACCATTTGTCCAAGCCTCCCTCGCTGGAAGGACTCCCAGCAGCAGGAGGTCAGACTTGTGTCTGTGGTGGCAGCATCCATTTTGTGATGCTGAGGCTTGAGTTAACTTTAACCGGGGTTCACAGTTACATACATGTCGTGTCCCTCTAGAAGGGTGGAATGCTAACCCTGTCGCCAGAATTGGCGAGGGGTTAGTATTCCAATTCGTATGACACCTTACTCGACATGGTTTGATAAAGCGATACCAGAGTTGGCATATAACCGCGAGGATTATAATGCACTTAAGAGTATATGGTATGCGTTATCATGGAACAGCTATTAGGACATGGTTCCGCAAGCTGCAAACGGGCTCAGCTCATGCCAGAGCACCATCTCACATGATTCCAAGCACTCTGCCTTCAGGATTGTTAAGGCCTGCCATAGGAGTGACTGATAGGAATCTATGTGTCCATTTTAGGGTTAGATATAGATATATTATATCAATAGCGAGGGGTGATTACACCACCTTGCCCCAGCTGTCATGCAGCCAGTTGTGTCAGATTTAGATGGCCAGCCAGGGGTGGCATAATACATGCTGCAGCTCCTGGTAGGCCCTGGGTACACCTATGCCCTGAGGTACAGGGTCTGATAAGGTGGCCCAGTACCAATTGGATATGTACCTAAGGTACATGGAATCCACTTTACAGAGAGAGCAGTAGGCCTGGGGTCCTGATTGGCAAGGTCCCAGGCCAACTATGTCGAAAACCAGCTAAAACACAGGGCAAAAAGTTGGGGGCAACCATAGTCAGGATCTACCTTCCTACAATAGAAACGAGCATTGGGAAAGAAAATAGGTTCGATTGGCTTTGTCAATATTTTTAGACATGGTGTACCAAGCTGCCGTGTAGCATGGCTAAAAAAACAGAGGGGGTGCCAGCTACATCATATTACACTTTTTTTTTACTTCTAAAAAATGTGCATGCACACCGGAATCGGTATTTTACCATCAAATTGGATTTGATGGTAAAATACCGATTCGGTAAGGCTCCTGGGAAGAGTTCCACCTACATATGGGTGGCTCACATTCGGTAAATTTACCGAATTTCTATTTGACCGAATCGGTAAAATTACCGAATCGGTAATTTTACCGATTCGGTAAAATAATTCCCCCTACATGTCAATCACCTGTTTACCGATCGGTAACGGCCGAAAATACCGATTTTCGGCCGTTACCGACCGACCTACATCGGGCCCCAAATGCTTTCCCAGAGTGGGGCTTGAACGGAGGCCAGCCATTGGAGGAGAGGGGACTCACTCCGTTCAAGCCCCGTCTTTTTGGGATTCGGGGTGTGTTTTTAACTTTCTTTCTCTTTTCTTTCTCTCCCCTTCCCATTGGCTGGAATTTTACCTCCCAGCCAATGGGAAGAGGAGAGAACGAAAAACACGCCCCGAATCCCAAAATGACCGTGCCTTTCTCCGAGGCATTTCCGCATGTCCTCGGAGAAAGATGGTTGGTGTCGTGGCGTGGTCCGCTCCGTGTGACAGAGGCTTGTGTTTAGCTGCGTTAAAACAGACGCTGCTGAAGTTTCGTAGGTGTTTTTTTCAAGCCCAAGCGTTTTTTTTTATGTTGTTCATCATGTTACTTTTTCCTCTCTAATTTCGTCTTTGGGCGTTCCTCCCTGCACATTAATGAGTCTCTTCAATGTGTTTGACTTGCTTGCTTGTAACATACAGCTCTTCGAAGTACAAATATTGTGCCTGCCTGCTGCACGCTGCTCGGAAGTAGCCCCCTATCCTGCCGCTAGTGCTCTGCTACCGTGGAGTGGCCGTCTTCGCGGGTCTAAAGCACGGAAGACCAGATGTGGCCACAGGTACATAGAAGCGTACAGGGGCAGATATGCACGGGCGCCGCTGTGGGGTTTGTCCATTCGGTCGGGTGAAGGTACCCAGTGCCGGAGTGTCCGGGGCCCTCCCGGCGGTAAGGACAGACTGCACTAGGCGGCAGGTCGTTAAACTGTTAACCCTGCCAAACGGGCGCTGTTTGCGCTAATTTTCGGCGTGCTTCGTGTACTCTGTCCTTGTGGCGTGCACGCCCGAGTGTGCTGTGCAGGGTGCATGCACGCACTCCCGCCCGCACACCCGCAGTGAAGGCCATCGGCTGGTAGAGCTTTGAATTCGTGCACACATGGACTCAGGAGGTCTTTGTAACCTGTCCCGCTCTCTCCTCCCCCTTACCTCTGCCCGCAGCACTCCTCCGTCCCGCTCTCGCCTCCCCCTTATATTGTTTCATTGTTTGAGATGTTGAGGAATTTTAACGTGTCTTGTCCCAAGTTTGCCTCATTTCTTATTACTAGAGTATACAACTCTTAACTCTTAGTATGTCTGCACACTAACCATCCATGTATATTGCTTGATAACCCTGCAGCAACTGCATGTCAGCTAACCTAGTGCACTCTAACCCCGCACTGCCTTCTATCCTGTAGGCAAGATGGAACTCTGTCTGCCTCTGCATTTTCAGTCCTGCTTACCGATTGTCCAGTGCAGCGAAATCCTTATGACTGCTGACCTTTCTTCACTACCAACACTGCACTGCTTTCAGCCACAAGGACAGAATTGCAATCTGTCTGCATTGTTAACTATAGTGCTGCATTCTTTCTGCGGCCGTATGGCACTCCCATCTATGAAGGCCCCCAAGTGCTCTGCCAGCCTGAGCGCTGCCAATGCAGAATGCGCACTGTTGGCTGTAACACTGTCTGCCGACCCTTCACACAAACAGGACTTTCAGCTCTGCATTCCTGCTGTCAGTAAATAGTGTCAGGAGCACATATATATACAGTTTACACACCAAAATGGCAACTCCCCTCAACATATTTTTCATTATCTAATATGCCATAGCAAATACACAATAACAACCCAATGGCTCTGCACCACCATTATAAAGGTGAGACCTATTGACTTTGCCCCTGTTTGTTTTAATGAGACTGTACTTCGCTGAGATTTTGCAAAATAAATTTAAACAAGCATAGCGTGTATTTTTTCATTTTCATTGTAGCAGTGTTATCAGCCACTAAATACTGTAATTGGGATATTGAAGTTGAGGAGAGAGCAAGTAGAAACTATTGTGACATTTGTTGCTAAAAGTGGCCTGAGGGGGGCGTGGCCAAGATGGCGGGCTGAGAGGACGCACTTGCCGAGAGCTCCCGAGCCCCTGGAAACCCTGCACCGCTTACAGCCGCTGATCTCCCCCAGATCGGGCGGCTACCACACCTGGTGATCCCCGTGGTGGTGCAGAGCAGTCGGTGAGCCCCAGTTGTCCCGCCGCGGTGGTGGTTCCGTTCGGGAGCCGATCGAGGCGGTGGCCGCTGAGAGACCTGCGGGGACCCGAGAGCCGCGAGGTTTTCAGGCACTGTATTCCGGCGAGGTAATCCAGCGACTGCGAGTGGCCTGCCGACGTGCTTGTGACACGGCGCCTGGGTGGGTGCCGGAGCGGCCTTCGCCGACGGAGCGGAGTTGAATAGACGGTGGCAGCGGAGGCGTGGCCGGCCTACGGCAACTACGCAAGCCCGGGGCTCAAGAAGGCCTACCCCACGTGGCTGCTCCGGTCCCCCCTGGCCGCAACGGAGTGAGGTCGTGCCTCCAGCGTGTTTGCACATCCCGACTAGCCGGCCCTGGTTGCCTCGCGCCCTGCGAGCCTGCCCTTTGACTGTACGCCCTGTATGTGTTCCTGTGACGGGAGTCGGCCTCGATTCCTGGGCGTTGGCCCCATTGCCTGTAGCGGGCAGCAATTTTGAAGGACTTGGAGCAGACGCCCGGCCTTGACCGGGGCCTCTGGGCTGCAGTGCCCCCTTGCCAGCGATTGAGGGACCGGCCAGCCTCTGCTGCTCGGCTGCCGCGGCCTGCGGCCCCTGCTCGCCGAACTGTGGACATCGGCGATTCCCGCCTATCCAAGATGTCGAATGCCAGGGGGCAGAGGAGAGGCGATCGGACTTTGCCGGACATGTTGGGGCGCGGTGCCCTATGCAGCGGCGGGAGCCAGCCTGCCCCGAGCCCCCCGACCAACTCCAGGGGCGCTGACGACGGAGAGCCCCAGTGACCCGGTCATTCCTGGAGTCCCTGTTTAGCTCCTTAAGGGAGGATTTTCAGACTTTGAAGCAGGAGGTGGCCGGAGAGGTCCGGGAAGTCCGAAGAGAAGTTGACTCCCTGTGGGAGCGAGTTAACACTGTGGAGGCGGCTGGTCATTCCAGGGATGAGGAGATCACCCACTTGCAGCAGGAGGTCCTACGGCTGCGGGAACAACAGATCGAGCTACAGGCCCACGCCGAGGACCTTGAAAACCGGTCCAGGCGGAACAACAACAGGGTCCGGGGTATTCCGTCCAACGAAGAGGGTGAGGACGTGGCCGCCTACCTGGGAGCCCTATTCCGCGAAATCCTGGGAGAACCTGAGGACTTCCAACTACGTATCGACAGGGCGCACAGGGTTGGCCGTCCTCGCAGGGCCTCGGCGCCCCCCCCGGACATATTGGCCTTTTTGCCGGACTTCCCCTTGAAGGAGCGAATTCTCTGCGAGGCGCGGCAGCAGCAGCCTTTCCGCTTCAGAGATCACCCGGTGTCTCTATATCAGGACTTATCTACAATCACGTTGCAGAAGAGGAAAACATTTAAGATTGCCACGGACTTCCTTCGGGAGCACGAAACGCTGTATTCGTGGGGGCACCCCTTCCGATTGATTTTCCGGTGGAATGGAACATTGCATCAGCTTCGGTCCCTCCAGGATGTCTGCGGAGTATTGGGGATCACGGCCTCGGATATGGACACCCCGGCACCTCGCCGCAGGCGAAGCACAAGAGACGGCTGGCAACAGGTCGGAGAGAGGCGATACCCGCCGCCTGCGAGGCCTGACTCGCCCACGATTCGAGCGGACATGTCGAGCGCCATCCAGGAGGCCTCCAGGGCGACGACGAACAGCGATGTGGCCTTGACGGCCTGAACTTACTCCGGGGGGAGTCTACATTAGCTTTTCAACATTGCAGGTGCGGGGGTTCTAGGGGTAGGGGGGGCGGGGGTGCTTGTGGTGGTGGCTGGCCGTCCACTTGATCGACTTTCCACGGCCTTGTCCGATAAGGACCGGACTGGGACAATGACGCTTTTGAATGGCTTGGGGAGCGGGGGGAAGAAGGGGAGTTGTTGGGGGTAGTTTCGAGTTTGGGGGTTCGCTGGGGAGAGGGGGGTTGGGGGACAGTTGAGGTGTTTTGGGGTTTGGGAACTGTACTGTGCCGTTGGGAAGTTTGCTTTCGCTGTGAGATGATGTCTCTTACTGTGGCCTTTGAGTTTTGCCCGGTGGGCCTTGCCCGCCTTCATGAGCGTCTCTGGTGTTCCCCTCCGTGATGGCCCTTAAAGTTGTTACTCTGAATGTGAAGGGGCTGAATAATCCGGTTAAACAGCGGGCTGTCCTGTCCCTGTTAGAGAATTCTCAGGCCGACATCTGCCTACTGCAGGAGACCCACCTGCTAGCCAAGGACTGTTCCAGAATGCGCACCCCCAAGTTCCCCACGCAACTCTTTTCTTCCAGTGCCTCTAAAACAGCAGGTGTAGCGCTTTTGTTCTCAAGAGGGTTCAGAGGGGAGGTTTTGCAGAAGGTAGCGGAGAAAAAGGGGAGACTCCTGGCATATAGGATTAAGGCAGGGGGCTTGGTGTTTACTGTAGGCTCCATATACGGCCCCAATGACCGTCAGGACCAATTTCTGCACAGGGCGCTGGAAGACGTCGCATCCACTCCTGACAGGCACATTATACTGGGGGGGGACTTGAATGTGGTTTTTGATGCGACCCTGGACAGGTCTGTGCAGCGGCGCCACCAGTTGGGGGAGCTTTCGGGCTCGGTTCGTACCCGACTGGGGGAGCTTGATATGCACGACATGTGGCGCCGCCTCCACCCCGCGACTCGTGCATACTCCTATTTCTCCCATGCCCACAAGTCCTACGCGAGGCTGGACCATTTTCTAGTGACGGGCCCGATGCTCGAGCTGGCCTCAAATGCCAACATGGGGGTCCTCTCTCTTTCCGACAATGCACCGGTGGAGGGCACCTTCCGTCTGCCTCCAGTGGCTCGTTCGAGGGGGGTCTGGCGTCTTCGTGATACGTTGCTGCATAGGCGATCGACGGTGCAACAGATCCGCGCGGCCATAACGGACTTTCAAAGCGTAAACGACAACGGCGACACTACCCGCGCGACGCAATGGGCTGCCCTGAAGGCTGTGCTCCGTGGCGAATTTATCGCTATCTCCTCGGCGGAGAACAAGGATCGCCAGCTCAAAAGGGATGAGCTTACTCGACGGGTGCGGGAGCTGAAACAGGTACATCACAGAACGGGCGCCCCCCGAGTCTGGAGGCAATTGAAGGCCGCCAGGAAACTCCTATCAGCTCTTGACACAGATAGAGCGGAGTACGCGGTGCTTCGCTTGAAGCACAAGTATTACACCGGTGGGGACAGGTGCGGCCGGCTCCTGGCGCACAAGCTCAGGGTGCAGCGCCAACAGCACAGGGTGAAGGAACTAGTTACCCCTACCCGGGGGTCGGTCACGGAGGACGGGCAAATCGCGGAAGTTTTCCGCGACTACTACACAGACCTCTACGCTGGCGAGGCCCCCTCCGCACAGACTGAAACGGACTATCTAGACTCGGTGTCGCTCCCGTCGCTGACGCCGGATCAGGCCCAATATCTGGAGCGAGAGATCCGGATTGAGGAGGTGGTTACGGCGATCTCCCGGCTCAAGACTGGTAAGGCCCCGGGACCCGATGGTTTTATCCCTCTCTTCTATAAGACCTTCTGCCAGGAGCTCGCGCCTCTTTTGACGCGTCTTTTCAATACATTCTCGGAGCCGGGTGCCATTCCCCCTGAATTTCTTCAGGCTACGGTCTCTGTGATCCCGAAACCGGGCAAGGATCGGACTGCTTGCGGGTCCTACCGCCCGATCTCACTTTTGAACACAGACCTGAAGGTTTTCACTAGCATTCTGGCGGCACGTCTGGCGCTTCATCTCCCGGGCATGGTCGACTCAGATCAGGCTGGCTTTGTACCAGGCAGGCAGACTGTGGACAACACGAAGAGAGTGACTCATATCCTTGAGAAGGCCTCGAGGATCCCCGGGGAACGCATGCTCCTCTCCATTGACGCGGAAAAGGCGTTTGACAGGGTGCACTGGCCCTATTTGGAAAAGGTCCTGGGCAAGTTTGGGGTCGGCGAGAAGTTCCGGCACCTGATTTTCAACTGCTACCGTTTCCCATCTGCGGTAGTCCGGGTGAACGGAGGTAGCTCTCGGCACTTTCCAATAGAGCGTGGCACGAGACAGGGATGCCCGCTGTCCCCTCTGCTCTTCGCTCTCTATATGGAGCCGTTCGCTCAAAGGGTCCGCCAGAACCCCAACATCATAGGAGTCCGGATGGGAGAGTTCCATCATGCTCTCAGCCTCTATGCGGACGATGTCATACTGACACTCGACGACCCGCGGAGGTCCCTGCCAGCATGTATCGCGGAGCTGGACCTCTTTGCTACGGTGGCGGGCTTCAAGGTGAACCTTGGGAAGTCTGCGGCCCTTGATATTTCGCTGACTAGCACCACCAGAGCTGACCTGCAGAGGCTTTTCCCTTTGAGCTGGTCTGGGGATCGGATTCCGTATCTGGGGATCCTTTTGGCACCCACACTCCCTGCGATGGTCACTGCCAATTACACAGCTTTGAGTGCAAAGATCAAGGAGGAGTTGGCCCGCTGGGACAGGGGCACATTATCGCTGTTGGGCAGAGTGGCCGCTGTGAAGATGACCCTCCTGCCACAAGTCCTGTACCTGTTCAGGGCGCTCCCGCTACAGCCCTCCAAATGTTGGCTCGCGGAAACTCAGTCGGCCATCGCACGTTTTGTGTGGCAGGGCCGTAGACCTCGGATCAAACGGACCATAGCTACTCTGGCGCCGGAGTCTGGTGGACTTGGGATACCAGACCTGCAGAAGTATTTTCAAGCCGCCCAATTGCGCTATTTGGTGGAATGGAGCCGGTGGGAATCGGATAAACACTGGCTGTTTCAAGACCAGGCTGTAGCTGGCAGAACGCTACAAGAGGTGCCTTTCCTGAGAAGGGCCCACCGGCCCCCTAACCTTTACGCCTCCTTTGTGACACGGGTCCCGCTTCGGGTGTGGGACTCTGTGGCTACCAGGCACGAACTCACTACCTTTCCCTCTCCCTTCACGCCACTGATTGGTAACCCGGACTTTGGCCCGGGTATGGAGCCTGGAGCCTATGATCACTGGCGGGCGGCCCGATGTTTCACTTTATATCATCTATATGGCCCAGAGGGTGTCGTTCCCTTCCAGGATCTGCGTCGGGATTATGGCCTCCCAAAGACGGAACGCATGCGGTACATGCAGGCACGTCACTGGGCGCTACAGCCTCAAGTGCGCGCGACGGCAGACCGGCCGATCACAGCGTATGAGCGCTGGCTAGTGACTCGCTCGTCGGACGGCAAGCTCATCTCTGACTTGTATAAGATGCTGCAACCCCCCCCTTCCACATCTACAACCCGGGTAGGGAGCGGTGGGAACGGGAGCTTGGTCGAGTGCTGAGCCATACTGAATGGGACCACATCTCCTACCGAGCGCGCCACTCCGCCTATCACACCGGGCTCACAGAGACCTTCACCAAAATCACAACCTATTGGTATCGCACTCCTGAGAAATTACATGAGATGGACCGCTCAATACCTGGGACATGTTGGCGCAACTGTGGTCAGACTGGCACACTTACTCATATATTGTGGGACTGTCCCCTTCTGGCTCCTTACTGGGAGGAGGTCCTCAATGAGGTTGACAAATGCTTTAGAATAGAACTACCCCGTCTCCCTGCATATATCCTACTGGGTTTGCCGAATGGATTGATGTACCCTCTTAGATCTAAAAGGGGTAGACAGACAGCGATAGCTTTGGGGTCAGCAGTACAGAACATACTCATTCACTGGCGCTCCACCACGCTCCCCACTGTTGTCAGCTGGCTGCATAGATTGTGGCATGTCCTTGGCATGGAGAAGCTGTCCCTAGTGGTGGCGGGGGACGTAGACGCTTTTGAGGAGCTGTGGGCACCCTTCCATAATTTGTTATGCTCAGAATTCAAAGAAATCACTTGCCCTAGGTATCTTAGACTGTTGCGGCTGACACCGCCGCCGGACCCGCCTGTTTAACCGGCCAAGCTGGCGACTGGTGGTGGGGGTAGACAATAGGTAGCCGCAGGGGAAGAGCGAGTGGTTGTCGGCACAGTACAGGGGGTGGGGGAGGGAGATGGGGAGTTTGGGGGTTGTTGGCTGGGTAGGAGGAGGGGCAGGGTTGTTCCCCCCCTCTCTTTTCCCCTTTTTCTTTGTCCCCCCTTTTTGTTTTTGTCCACAGGTGCGCGAACTGTGAGATCCAGGCACGACTGTGCCCACCATGTCGAATGGACTGCCTTTATGCATCTAATGTGCCATGCACACTGATTATGAGAGGCACCTGTGGTTATATGTTTGTTTTGTTGTTTCCTTCCTCACCTTGCTTCAATAAAATACTTTAAACCTAAAAGTGGACTGAGGTGTCAGCATTATACACACATGATGGAACAGAGGCCTGACAGTTTATAATAGGGAGAAAGCTGCATTTTGTTTTTCGTTTTGTATTGTGAACTAATGTTCATCTATAGAGCTGTTCTATCAGACTTGTATAAGCATGATGATTGTTGGATTGGCCACTGGAGAATACACATGGCCTCTTTGAACTTCACACAAAAGTAGAAGATCAGTCGTCTACAAGGGTTGTATTGTCAGTCCCCAGCTTGTGTGTGCTGCTGCCTCTGCTCCTCCTGTGCCTTTAAGGGTCTGATTCTGTGTGTGTGTGTGTGTGTGGCTCTGTGTGTTTGTCTGGCTCTGTGTGTGTGTGTGTGTGGCTCTGTGTGTGTGTGTAGCTGTCTGTATGGCTCTCTGTGTGTGTGTGGCTCTCTCTGTGTGTGTGTCTCTCTGTGTGTCTGTGTGGCTCTGTGTGTGTGTGTGTGTGGGTGTGGCTCTGTGTGTGTGTGTGTATGGCTCTGTGTGTGTGTGTGGCTCTGTGTGTGTGTGTGGCTCTGTGTGTATGTGTGGCTCTGTGTGCGTGTGTAGCTCCCTGTGTGGCTCTGTGTGTGTGTGTGTGGCTCTGTGCGTGTGTGTGTGGCTCTGTGTGTGTGTGGGGGGGGGCTCTGTGTGTGTGTGTGTGGGACTCTGTGTGTGTGTGGGGCTCGGTTTATCTCCCACCTCGGACAGCTACTAATTTCTGCTATCAATTTGTTCGGCAGGCATCTACATTGGAAATGAAAGCACCCTAATTAATAATATTAGGTGATTTTAAAGTTGAAGAAATAGAACCATTGGTTACATAGCCCATATTCTGACAGACTGCTTTCATTATTATTTACTGTCCTCACACACAGACTCATGCTCTCTCACCCCACCCCTCCCTGCATCCCTCCTTTCCCTGCTAACTCCTTGCACCTTTCCTCCTAATCATTTACTGAGCACTTTGTTTCTAGTTCATACTCACTGCTGCCTTGTCTGTCTGCACGCCTGGTGCAAGTGCTCAGTAATTCCACTTTAGCCACTGAGAAACAATTATTCGCGGTACATCTCTGTACAAGGAACACTTCCGCACTTGGAATCACATGCTGCTATCAGTTTATTTGTACTCTTAGTCAAATTATAATGAAACCTCTCCACTTTTACTTATACGCAATGTCTGTTTTTTTTCTTTCTCTTTTGCGTCACTCTACATGTCTTTCTCCCCAATCCCCCTCTCTTTGGTTTCTCATTCCTCCACCTTCTCTCACCCTTTTTACGCCTTTTTTTCTGCTGACACATTTTCCCTTTCTCCTCCATCACTCAGTTTCACACCATCAAACCAACTCTTTCTTTACCCCTTCAACTCTCTCTACCCCATCCTATCCACTCCAATTAGTTTCTGTGCCCTTCCCTCTTAGTTTTCCACTCTCCTTTAGTATCTCCCTGTTTAACCTGTTCTCTTCCTCTTCGTTTAGTACTCTCTCTATTTTCTCTAGACCTTTCACTTACTTCTTTGCTGAAAAATCCCCTCTCTCTAGTTCCATTGGCCTCTTCACGATGGGGATGCTCTCCCCTTCTCCCTTTCCCTCTGTCAACTGTCTGTACATCTTTATAAGCGTTCGTCTCTCTCACTCAACCCACACCTCCCTCTTTATTTTACACTCTCCTTTTCCTTCTTTTGGTCTCTTTCTTTCGAACCTAACTCCACCTGAGAAAAACCCTTCTTTCATTCTTTTGCCTCCACTATCTCTCTCCCGTCTCTATATTATTCATTATCTTGCACTCTATAATCTCTCAGTCCATGTATTTCTTCCTGCCTCAGTCCCCACTCCCTCTTCTACTCCTTCCTCCTCCATTCTTTACCTGTTTCTCCTACCCATCTCTTTCTTTCACTCTCTTTTTCTTCCACCCAACTCCAGGTTTCATATTTCTATATCCCTCCCCACCGATCTCTCCTTCTCCTACTACTTCCATATCTCCTTATTCCTCTCTAGCGTCACCTCTCTCCAAGCTCTACATTCCTATTACATACTTTTCTCTCTTACTTCCCTCGTTTGATCTCTCCCCTTCTTCCTCTCCCACCTCACTATCCCTTCCTCTCTATCCAACTCGCCATTTTTAGGTCTCGCTGAAGCAATGCGTAAGCATTGTTTTCGGCGAGATTCTAGAAAGCTGCTTTCAAAAGTCTACCCACTGCGGATCTCATACAGTTCATGTGAGGTAGGCGCGTGCACAGGAATTCGCTCCCCCTACCCCTCCCACAAAGTAAGACAATACTCCTGTACTGATCTGTTGTTCATTTCCACCTCCTCCTTCTGTGACTCCCGGTTCTCTTCTCCTGTGACGATCTGCTGTTCTCTTCCACTCCACCTACTTCTTTAACTAACTGTTCTCTTCTCTCGTGCTGATCTGCTGTTCTCTTCCACCCCACCTCCTTCTCAACCTCCCTGTTCTCTTCTCCCGTGCTGATCTGCTGTTCTCTTCCACCGCCTCCTTCTCTAACTCCCTGTTTTCTTCTCCTGTGCTGATCTGTTGCTCTCTTCCACCTGCCTCCTTCTTTAACTCCCTGTAAACTTCTGCTGATCTGCTGCTCTCTTCCACCCCACCTCCTTCTTTAACTCCCTGTTCTCTTCTGCTGTGCGGATCTGTTCTTCTCTTCACCCACCTCCTTATCTAACTCCCTGTTCTCTTCTCTTCTCTCGTGCTGATCTGCTGCTCTCTTCCACCCTGCCTCCTTCTTTAACTCCCTGTTCTCTTCTCATGTGCTGAGCTGCTGCTCTCATCCACCCACCTCCTTCTTTAACTACCTGTTCTCTTCTCTCGTGCTGATCTGCTGTTCTCTTCCACCCCACCTCCTTCTCTACCTCCCTGTTCTCTTCTCCTGTGCTGTTCTGCTCTCTTCCACCCCACCTCCTTCTTTAACTCCCTCTTCTCTTCTGCTGTGCTAATCTGCTGCTCTCTTCCACCTCACCTCCTTCTCTAACTCCCTGTTCTCTTCTCTTCTCCTGTGCTGATCTCTTGCTCTCTTCCACCCGCCTCCTTCTTTAACTCCCTGTTAACTTCTGCTGATCTGCTGCTCTCTTCCACCCCACCTCCTTCTCTAACTCCCTGTTCTCTTTTCCTGTGCTAATCTGCTGCTCTCTTACACCACACCTCCTTCTTTAACTCCCTGTTCTCTTCTGCTGTGCTGATCTGCTCCTCTCTTCTCTAACTCCATGTTCTCTTCTCTTCTCCTGTGCTGATCTGCTGCTCTCTTCCACTCAGTCTCCTTCTCTAACTCCCTGTTCTCTTCTCTTCACCTGTGCTGATCTGCTGCTCTCTTCCACCCACCTCCTTCTTTAACTCCCTGTTCTCTTTTCCTGTGCCTATCTGCTGTTCTCTTCCACCCTGCCACCTTTTTAACTCCCTGTTCTCTTCTGCTGTGCTGATCTGTTCCGCTCTTCCACTCACCTCCTACTCTAACTCCCTGTTCTTTTCTCTTCTCTCGTGCTGATCTGCTGCTCTCTTCCACCCTGCCTTCTTCTCTAACTCCCTGTTCTCTTCTTCTGTACTGATCTGCTGTTCATTTCCACCGCCTCCTTCTGTGACTCCAGGTTCTATTCCACTCCGCCTCCTTCTTTAACTCCCTGTTCTCTTCTCATGTGCTGATCTGCTGCTCTCATCCACCCACCTCCTTCTTTAACTACCTGTTCTCTTCTCTAGTGCTGATCTGCTGTTCGCTTCCACCCCACCTCCTTCTCTACCTCCCTGTTCACACACACAATCACACCCAACCACACACACAACCACACATACAACCACACACACCATACAACCACACACACATACAACCACACGCACAACCCCACACACACAACCACACACACACACACACACAACCACACACACAACCACACACACACAACCACACACATCTATCTATCGCTCTCACTCTATCTATCTATCTATCTATCTATCTATCTATCTATCTATCTATCTATCTATCTATCTATCTATCTATCTATCTATCTATCTATCTATCTATCTATCTATCTATCTATCTATCTATCTATCGCCCTTACTCTATCTATCTATCTGTCGCCCTCACTCTATATATCTGTCACTCTCACTCTATCTATCTGCCGCCCTCACTCTATCTATCGCCCTTGTGAGAAGTTGGCCTGGTATATGATGTTCACTATTCTAGTGGGCACCTTGCACCAGTCCAAACAACCCTTATGGTGATGGTTGTAAAGTCAACCTTATAGACCAGCTATCCTAGGGGTAGCATGGACAAAGCAGTCTTAGGCTAAACTCAAGAGGGCATGTGAAGCCAGCTGTTGCATCATATGTAACCCTTTTAATACCAAATGAAAGGACACCACACAGGTTATATATAAAATATATATGTATTTATTTCTAACACAACCCCTCTGAACTCTTTATGAGGTCAGAGGCACAAGCACATACTTAATTATCATACAATAAGTTGCACAATATACAGTAGCAGCCTAGGGGCACGTCAAACCATATACTAAAATAGTGGTATAGGAACCACGTCACGAACAAAAAGGATAGGCCTAGGGCCTAGGGAATCGCTGGGGCTACACTGTACTACCAAAAGATAGGAAGTAGGAGGCCCACGGGAGACTCGTGCAGTGTCTTTACACGCACGCGAGTTACCATTGAGTTAGAATGGGAACGAAAGAATTGGAAACTAGTTCTTTTAGGTCACTTCCGGATGGACTAGGAGAAAGCTACTGAAAACTGGGACACTAGGATAGTTAATACCCACAGGAGCACTGGAGTACTCTCGTTACCTCACCCACAGGAAGCGGGTGCATAGGTGTCAAAGTGTGTCGGGTTTCATCGCTGAATCCTATGGAGCCTTGGAGAAAGATGCTGCAGGCGACCACGAGAGAAGTGCCCGGTTGGATCCAAGGGCGGATCAAGGATGAAGAGTACCTGAAAGCAGAGAGAACAGAGTCTGGGTCACTAGCCAGTGACCAGGAAGGAACCAGGCGATGTCGCGAAGCAATCAGGTGATGTCGTGAATCTTGTCTCTGCAGCCACGTGGACCAGGAGGTGTCAACGACGACCTGGAGCTGGGCACGGACTGTCCCACGAAGGATCAGCTGTGTCGGCTTCGGGATTTCAGTCAACAAGCCTTGGCAGAGGCTACTCACGCAGGAAAGGAAGATGGCTTCTTAATCAGACCAGCAAGGTCTGATGGGCTTCTCCTTTTCAGGGAAGCAAGGGCCAGTCTGGAGCAACCAGACCAGCTGTGTAGATTCAAGGTTTCGTCGTCACAGAGGCCACTAGCCAATGGGCAAGTGACCGGACAGACACGTCGAGCAGGAAAATGCAGAAGGGCCCCACCCAGAACTCGTGGAGTGTGGAGGGCTGATCTTCGGTGCAGTTGGTGCTCGGGGCTGGGGCTTCTCAATCCCCAATGCACAACTTTGAGGGTGCCTCAGAAGTTGCACGGAAAGCAGTTCGCTGGCTTTCCAAGATGGCCGGTCCACATCTCGCGTCACCTCCATGGGTCTGAGCTTTGCTGTGGCTGTGGATCGGGCTGAAGAAAATCTGGAAGTCCGGGTCTTGTCAGGCTCTATGTTCGGGCTCCGGCGGTGGCAGCAACAAAGCAAACCGTTGATCGCTTGATGGTGCCTGCTTGTGCAGGGTGGTCACTCCTTGACCACAAGGGAGATTCTTCAGTCTTCTATCTTCAAGTAGTTTAGTTTCAAGTTTCAGTCAGGATAAATCTAAAGTCTTGGGACTCAGCTCCTACTTATATACCAAATCTAGGGGCTGGATTACCTGCTAGGTCCCTCCTATGGTTGGGACCAGGGAAGGGGGTGGGTACACCCCTTTCCCCTTGTCCAGTTTCACGCCAGAGCTGGGGCTGGAGTGCCCCAGCACCGGTTTGAACTGGCCTCTGCATGGGACACCTTGCATGCCCCAGGCAGTGTCTTGTTTCATTCAGCCCTCCCTGCCCCAATACACTATGGCCTGTCTGGGGTGGTGCTAGCACCTCCCAAGACAGGAAACCTATTGTCCAAGCCTCCCTTGCTGGAAGGACTCCCAGCAGCAGGAGGTCAGACTTGTGTCTGTGGCAGCAGCATCCGTTTTGGGATGCTGAGGCTCTGGTTAACTTTAACCGGGTTTAGTGGGAACAACATGTCTTCTCCCTCTAGAAGGGTGGGATGCTACCCCCGTCGCCAGAACTGGCGAGGGGGTAGTAACCCCAGTCGCCAGAACTGGCGAGGGGGTAGTATTCCAAAGCGTATGACACCTTACACGACATGTTTTGATGAAGCCAAACCAGAGTTAGCATTTAACTGCGAGGTTCATAATGCACTTAAGAGTATATGGTATGGCTATATCCTAGAACAGCTATAAGGACATGGTTCCGAAAGCTGCAGACAGGCTCAGCTCATGCTAGAGCCTCATCTCACATGAAACCAAGCACTCTGCCTCCAGGATTGTTAAGGCCTGCCATAGGAGTGACTTATAGGTGTATATGTGTCTAGATATAAGGTTAGATATAGGAATACTATATCTAAGCAAGGGGTGATTGCACAACCTTGCCCCAGCTGAGTGATCAGCCAGTTGTGTCAATGTGAGTGGCCAGCAAGGGGTGGCGTAATACATGCTGCAGCCCCTGGTAGGCCTTGGATACACCTATGCCCTGGGTACCTATAGTACACTGTACAGGGGCTCATAAGGTGACCCAATGTCCAATTGGTAATGTACCTAAAGTACATTGTATTGAATTTAGAGAGACCACAGCTGGGCTGTGGGTCTAATTAGCAGGCCCACAGCCACATTAAGTCAAAAACCAGTGAAGCAAAAAGCAAAAAGTGGGGTGACCATAGGAAGGCAGACCCTACTCTCCTATAGCCCTCACTCTATCTATCTGTCGCCCTCACTCTATCTATCGCCCTCACTCTATCTATCGCCCTCACTCTATCTATTGCCCTCACTCTATCTATCGCCGCCACTCTCTATCTATCATGATATCTATCTATCTGCCTCACTCTCTCTATCTATCTGTCTATCTATTTATCGCCCTCACTCTATCTATCACCTCACTCTATCTATCGCCCTCACTCTATCTATTTATCGCCCTCACTCTATCTATCTATCTATCGCCCTCACTCGATCTATCTATCTATCTATCTATCTATCTATCTATCTATCTATCTATCTATCTATCTATCTATCTATCTATCTATCGCCGTCACTCTATCTATCTATCTATCTATCTATCTATCTATCTATCTATCTATCTATCTATCTATCTATCTATCTATCTATCTATCTATCTATCTATCTATCTATCTATCTATCTATCGCCCTCACTCTATCTATCTATCTCTTTATCTATGTATCTATGTATCTATCTATCTATCTATCTATGTATCTATCTATCTATCTATCTATCTATCTATCTATCTATCTATCTATCTATCTATCTATCTATCTATCTATCTATCTATCTATCTATCTATCTATCTATCTATCTATCTATCTATCTATCTACCTATCAATCTATCTCACTCTATCTATCTATCTATCTATCTATCTATCTATCTATCTATCTATCTATCTATCTATCTATCTATCTATCTATCTATCTATCTATCTATCTATCTATCTATCTATCTATCTATCTATCGCCCTCACTCTATCTATCTATCTATCTATCTATCTATCTATCTATCTATCTATCTATCTATCTATCTATCTATCTATCTATCTATCTATCTATCTATCTATCTATCTATCTATCTATCTATCTATCTATCTATCTATCTATCTATCTATCTATCTATCTATCTATCTATCTATCTCTTTATCTATCTATCTATCTATCTATCTATCTATCTATCTATCTATCTATCTATCTATCTATCTATCTATCTATCTATCTATCTATCTATCTATCTATCGTCCTCACTTTATCTATCTATCTATCTATCTATCTATCTATCTATCTGTCTCTTTATCTATGTATCTATCTATCTATCTACCTATCTATCTATCTCACTCCTATCTATCTATCTATCTATCTATCTATCTATCTATCTATCTATCTATCTATCTATCTATCTATCTATCTATCTATCTATCTATCTATCTATCTATCGCCGTCACTCACTCTATCTATCTATCTATCTATCTATCTATCTATCTATCTATCTATCTATCTATCTATCTATCTATCTATCTATCTATCTATCGTCCTCACTTTATCTATCTATCTATCTATCTATCTATCTATCTATCTATCTATCTATCTATCTATCTATCTATCTATCTATCTGTCTCTTTATCTATGTATCTATCTATCTATCTACCTATCTATCTATCTCACTCCTATCTATCTATCTATCTATCTATCTATCTATCTATCTATCTATCTATCTATCTATCTATCTATCTATCTATCTATCTATCTATCTATCTATCTATCTATCGCCCTCACTTTATCTATCTATCTATCTGTCTAATTATCTATCTATCTATCTATCTATCTATCTATCTATCTATCTATCTATCTATCTATCTATCTATCTATCTATCTATCTATCTATCTATCTATCTATCTATCTATCTATCTATCTATCTATCACCCTCACTCTATCTATCGCCCTCACTCTATCTATCTGCTATCGCCCTCACTCTATCTATCGCCCTCACTCTATCTATCACCCTCACTCTATCTATCTATCTATCGCCCTCACTCTATCTATCTATCTAATAATAATAATAAGAATAAAAATAATAAAACTATTTGTAGAGCGCATGGTTACACTATAACAGTGTGTCCCCACGCTATTGAAGCATCCATCCAGCTAGCAAGACTTTCTGTATTTAGAATCACAGAGGAGGAAGAGGGAACTAATAAGTGCCTCGAGTTCGTGGGAATAGATGGGTTTTCAGTTTAAGTTGGAATCTTACCTCCGACGGTTCCATACGGAGTTCAATCGGGAGCTAGTTAAATTTTTTACAAGCTAAGTACCTGAACGAGCGTGCTCCCATTCGCGCTTTAAAGATACGAGGGGCCTGAAATTGCATGATCTCAGATTGCCTCTTGGACGATGGATCGTTAAGAGTTTTTGAAGATAGCTAGGCCCCTTCCCCTGGGCTACACAGTGTGTAAAACACAGTGCTTTAAACAGAATGCGTTCCTGTATGGGAAGCCAGTGGAGAGTCTTAAGAGCCTGTTGCCCTGAGGCTCTTTTAGCCAGTTTCAGGACCAATGTGGCAGCTGAATTTTGTACGCGCTGCAACTGTTGTAGCTCTTTCTTACTCAGGCCTAAAAACAGGGAGTTTCCATAATCTAGGTGGGGGGTGACCAAAGCGTGAATTAAAGATTTCCTGGTGTCAATGTGCAGATAATCAACTATTTTACGTATGGTCTTAAGGACTCCATAACATTTACCTACTAGCCTTCCAATGTGCTGTCCATAGGATAGGCTGGAATCCAAAAGGACACCTAGGTTCTTAACCGTCTCTGAGGGGATAGGTGTGGGCCCTAACTCAGATGGCCACCAGGCTGATGACCAGATAGTGGGAGCTCTACCAATCACCAATAGCTCAGTTTTATCGCCATTGAGGCGTAGACAGTTGTCATTCATCCATACAGATACCTCCTTGAGACAGGAGGCAAAGTTTGCTGCTGCCTCATTCTGGCTTTGCTTGCCTGGCTAGGGTGATCATCAATTGCGTATCATCAGCGTACGTTACAATGTCCACTCCATATGGAGCCACAATTCTAGCCAGGGGTTCCATATATATGTTAAATAGTGTCGGGCTCAGGCTTGAGCCCTGTGGAACAGCATGCTTTAACCATCTGGGGGAAGATTTAAACGGAGGACAGTGAACTTGGAAAGTCCTGTCTTTTAGAAAGGAACGCAGCCATTTATGGGCCGGTCCTACCACTCCCATTTCTGTAAGGCGGGTCTGCAGCATGGCATGAGATACGCTGTCAAACGCCGCACTCAGGTCTAATAGTACCAATGCTGCTGTCTGTCCCTCGTCTACTATTTGTCTAAGCCTCTCGTTGGAAAACAGAAGGACAGTTTCAGTTGAATATCTAGCCCTAAACCCAGACTGAGACGGGTGCAGACGTTGACCCTCTTCCAGGAATTTCATGAGCTGAATGTTGACAACTGTTTCCACTGTTTTCATACAGAACGGGAGCAGAGAAATAGGGCGGAGATTTGCAAGCTGAGTAATGGGGAGGTTAGCTTTCTTTTTCAGGGGGATCACGTGAGCCCTCTTCCATTCATCCAATACGTGACATTCCTTTAATGAGAGAGCAGCCATGTTGCTGATGTGATCGATTACCACCTCTAGCTGGTTCTTAAAGTATTTAAGTGGAGCAGCATCACTGGGGGACCCTGACTGAATACTATTTGTTAATCTCAGCATTTCCTGTCTGGGGGGTACTGTAAAGCACTTTAAATATGTATCATTAACAGGTGTTGCACTTTTATTGAATCGATCTGAGAGCAGCTCAGTCTTAATTGGTAAGGAGGCATATATTATCTCTACTTTATTCACGAAGTGGTCCGCAATAGATTCGCAGATCTCTTCGGAAAGGTTGTCTTGAGCTGTTATCCTAGTTGGAGCAGTGAGTTCTTTATATATCGAAAACAACTCTTTAGAAGGATTGTCAGCGGATTCTATCCTCACCTTCAGGAATGCACTTTTCGCTGCTTTTATAAGTCTGTGATAGTTTTTCAGACTATCTTTATATTGCTGTTTGCACTTTAGGTCATATTTTTTACGCCAACTGCGTTCGATACGTTTGCACGCCGTTTTGGCATCCATCAACTCTTTATTAAACCATGGCGCAGTTTTAGTCTGCCTGGTCCAAGCCTTGGTTGTCCAAGGCGCAACTGTATCTAAGGCCTTCGCCATCCACTCTTCATGAGCCTTCCAAGCTACTTTTAGGGTATCACTTGGTGGTGGCGCCTCTTTGAGCAGTGCCAGTCTATAAGCTTCTTGACTAAACTTTTTCCAGTTCCTGCGTTTCGGATGCAGGGTTTTCAGTTCATTCCGTTGTACTGAGCCTAGGTTCAACCTAAAAGGGATAAGTCCATGGTCTGACCTGGACTTGTGCCTACACGGTCGCTCCCCACGCCTCCTGACTCCGCTCAGAGTCCATTTTCCTTGAAGCGCTTTCCGCTCTCCACTCCTGCAACACCAGAAGCGCTTTGCCCTATTACCAGCGCTTGGTATCGTAGCCTGCTGCATTGTTTATTTTTCTTAATTTGTCAGCTGATCTCTGCGCGTTTGACCGTAGCGCCGCACCTTAGGACTGATTGGCGACTGCTTTGAGACATTAGATCAGCCTGCTGCTTTGCTTGTTGTTGTGTACTCGCCTTTGTTTACATTGCCTCAGTTTCGGTTTTGTATCCCGACCACCATCTTGCCATTACGTATCCCTTGGCCCGCCTACCCTCCCCGCTACCGCCTCCCAGCTGCCCCTCCCACCCACGAACATATAGCTCTCCTCCTCCTTCTTACCGCTGTGACCGTCTGGACTTGTGCCTACACGGTCGCTCCCCAGCTGCCCCTCCCACCCTCCGCCCCCTCCACTATCCATTTATGACCAATGACCCAACGCGCAGCGTCCACGCGCAGCGTTCGCGCCCCAGTTGCGCCGAAGGTGCGCCAAAGGTAAGCCCGTCTACGCCCGTCCGCGCCAAGACCGCGCCCAGCGCTAGACCCCCTGGTTCCCGTAATGCCCAGCCCTCTCGCATCACTTACGATGCCGCCACCCTCCTAGCCCTTAACCCCGGCCGACTCTCCAACTGCGCCCAAGCCGCCTCTGGCCACACCCATGGACCCTTCTCTTGCTATACCTGCAAGTTCGACGGCACCAAGACCAACTCCTCATCCACGAACACCAAACAGAGCTCCGACACTAACCACCTTAAATGCATCCTGCTCAACACCCGATCGGTCCACAGGCACGCCATCGATCTCTGGAATTTACTAGACACCATTTCTCCCGACGTCGCCTTCCTAACAGAAACATGGATGAACGCCTCATCAGCTCCAGACATCACCATCGCCATCCCGGAAGGATACAAGATCATCCGTAAGGACCGCATCGACCAAACAGGAGGAGGCATCGCCATCGTCCATAAGAACTCCATCCGCATCTCAACCAGCTCAGACGTCAACCTTACCAGCGCCGAACACCTTCACTTCCAGATCCACACCGACCCCAAGACCACACTCAGAGGCACACTCCTTTACCGACCTCCAGGACCCCGCGCACAATTCAGCGACGTTATCACTGACTTTATCACCCCACACGCCCTCCCCTCCGAGGAATACATTTTGCTGGGAGACCTCAACTTTCACCTGGAAAAGAGCAATGACAGCAACGCCACCTCCCTCTTGGACAATCTCGCCATCCTCGGACTCAAACAACTTGTCACTACGCCCACCCACATCGCAGGTCACACACTCGACCCTATCTTCACCTCTAGCAAACATGTCTCCTTCAGTCACACCTCTACTCTCCACTGGACGGATCACAGCTGCGTACACTTTTTCTACAACAAGACCACAACTCACAACCACCCTCAACCTACTCTACGAAGAAACTGGAACAAAATCACTATCGATCAGATCTCCTCATCGCTTCTTCAAAACCCCCCTACCCACTCCTCTAACCCCGACCAAGCAGCCATTAACCTCACCCAATGGCTATCCAACAGCGCCGACATCCTAGCACCAATGAAAAAACGTCAAATCAAACTAGGCAGCAAAAACGCCTCCTGGTTCAACGATGATCTCAAGAAATCAAAGAAACTCTGTCGCTTCCTCGAGAAGGCCTGGAAAAAAGACCCCAACACCAGCACTAGGGACGCCTTCAAAAACGCCATTCGCATACACCACCAACTAATTCGATCTGCCAAGAAAACCGCATTCAAAGACCGACTAGACAACAACGCCCACAACAGCAAGGAATTATTCAACATCGTCAAAGAATTTACCAACCCCTCAGCCAACTCCAACGACATCACCCCCTCTCAAGCCCTCTGCGACTCCCTAGCTTCGTTCTTCCACAACAAAATCGCAGATATCCATAACAGCTTCGACAACCGTCCCGGAGACCAACCCACCCAACCTTCTGCAGGACCTTCATCCCCCTTGAACATCCTTAATGACTGGAACCCAATCTCCACTGAGGATACCATCCGCCTGATGAACTCTATCCACTCAGGTTCCCCCACAGACCCATGCCCTCACCACATCTTCAACAAAGCAGACTCCATCATAGCACCACACCTCCGAGACGTCATCAACTGCTCCCTCAACTCCGCCACCTTCCCGGATAGCTGGAAACACGCCGAACTCAGCGCCCTCCTGAAAAAACCCACAGCTGACCCCACCAAACTCAAAAACTACCGCCCCATCTCACTCCTTCCATTCCCGGCCAAAGTCATCGAAAAAGCTGTCAACAACCAGCTCGCCGCCTTCCTCGAAACCAACAAATCCCTCGACTCCTCACAGTCCGGCTTCCGAGCCAAACACAGCACGGAGACCGCCCTCATCGCAGCAACAGACGACATTCAAACTCTACTGGACAATGGAGTCACAGTCGCCCTCATCCTCCTCGACCTCTCCGCGGCCTTCGACACAGTCTGCCATAGCACCCTTCTACAGCGCCTCAGTAACATCGGAATCCAAGGAAAAGCACTGGAATGGATCACCTCGTTCCTCACCGGAAGAACCCAGAGAGTCCGCCTCCCACCATTCAACTCAGAGGCCACTGAAGTCATCTGCGGCGTACCCCAAGGGTCCTCACTCAGTCCTACCCTCTTCAACGTATACATGAGCCCCCTCGCGGCCATCGCTCGCCAACACAACCTCAACATCATCTCCTACGCGGACGACACTCAACTGATCCTATCACTCACCAAAGACCCTGACACCGCCAAAAGCAACCTACATGAAGGAATGAAAGATGTAGCCGAGTGGATGAAGCACAGCCGTCTGAAACTGAACTCAGACAAAACAGAAGTCCTTATCTTAGGTACCTCCCCCTCCGCATGGGACGACTCTTGGTGGCAAGAGGCCCATGGAAAGGCACCCATCCCGACGGACCACGCACGGAACCTGGGCATCATCCTGGACTCCTCACTCTCTATGAACAGACAAGTCAACGCCGTTTCATCATCTTGCTTCAACATTCTTCGCATGCTCCAAAAAACATTTCGCTGGATACCCACCGACACCAGAAAAACGGTCACCCATGCACTGGTTACAAGCCGCCTGGACTACGGAAACACCCTATATGCCGGTATCACCGCAAAACTCCAGAAAAAACTCCAACGCATCCAGAACGCATCAGCTAGACTCATACTAGACATCCCGCGTAAAGACCACATCTCTAGCCACCTGAAAAACCTCCACTGGCTCCCCGTTAATAAAAGGATTACTTTTCGCCTCCTAACCCACGCACACAAAGCACTCTACGAACTTGGACCCGAATGCCTCAACACACGACTTTCCTTCTACACCCCCTCCCGCCAGCTACGATCCTCCAACCAAGCCTTTGCTACCGTACCCCGCATCAATAAAACCACCATGGGAGGTAGATCCTTCTCCTACCTCGCAGCTAAAACCTGGAACTCACTCCCCACTCACCTTCGTCTCATTCAGAACCACCTAGCATTCAGAAAGCAACTTAAAACTTGGATATTCGACAAATAACTCCCCACCCTTCCTCAAGCGCCTTGAGACCCTCCGGGTATGTAGTGCGCTATATAAATCCTTGACTTGACTTGACTTGACCATGATAGGGGGCGAGACCTCCAATCCCTCCCAATTCGAAAAAATGGGATCAAGCAGATGTCCATGTTGGTGCGTGGGTGTTACTGACTGAAGTTCTAGCACTAGAGCACTAGAGGTTTCGTTGCTATCAAGATCTCCTGTGTCTCCCTACAATTGAGGTCCTCAAGGTGTAAATTTAAATCCCCTAGGATGAGGGAGGAGCTACGCGAGCATCCGAGATGGCCGCGTGAGCACAGGGCTCTGGGACCCTCGCCGCTCATTGCAAAATATCCTGACGCTATCCTGATTTTTCAGATAGGTTATTGAAGATGAACCTCAGCTGATGCTTTTGCTCTTTGAAAAATTTGATTTGAACTTTGGGAACCGAAGTTACGTTGATCCGAACTTTTGAGGCCCACCTTGCGGTAAGCCGGGGGCTTGGCAAGTTGAGGATTTTGAAAATAGGGCAAGACGCAACAACATCCGCGTCATAGGTGTCCCTGAAAATCCCAAAAATCCTTTAATGGACCTCCTGTTGGAGGACCTCGTTCTGAACCATCTTGCCCCTACAGGACTGAGCAAATTCTTTGCAGTGGAGCGTGCCCACCGTGTCCCGGGTAGAAAGCCGAGGCCGGGCGCCCCTCCGAGGTCTATCATTGACAAGCTCTTTCATTTCAGAGACCGGGATGCTATCCTGCAAGCCTCGAGGGTGAGCGGCTCGGTAAAATTCGAGAACGCTACAGTCAACTTTTACCCGGACTTCACTCAGCTCGTCCAAAGGCAAAGGATGGGTTTTCAGGGTGTGAAGCGAAGACTCCGAGACTTGGGCCTGAAATATGCTATGTTGTTTCCTACCAGACTTCGTGTTGAGTACGAGGACCGGACATTTTTCTTCGATCGGCCAGAGAATGTGAGTGACTGGCTGGATTCTCTGCCTGCCCTGATGGCGCCGAGGGTGGTGAGCCAGAACAGAAGTCATGATGCGGTCCCTGATTTCCGAACACTTGACTTTTCACAGCTGGGTTCGATTATTTTACCATTGTTGTATTTTATTGTCGTATACCCGAGGGTGGCGGGGGTGGTGGTGCTCTTTCCTCCTCCAGGGTTCTTATTGTAGATTGGTGTAATGGTAGGGCGACAGGCACACTGCAAGTTGGGGTGGCTTTCTAGTCTAATGCAGGGGTGCAGGGTGGGGGGAGTTGTAACAGGATTTGGTTGGGGGGTGGGGGGAGTGTTTGTGGGTTTGTTTTCTTTTCACAAGGCAACGTATTGCTCCTTTCTATGATCCGATTATTGTGCTCTTTGTGGGGTGGGTTCCACATTTCTTGTTGGGATGGGGGGTAGTGGGTTAAGGTTAATATCTTGGAATGTCAACGGGTTGGGTGATAGAATAAAACGGAGAGTGGTGCTGCAATTCTTGCGTCGCCTGTCCCCCGATGTCACTCTTTTACAGGAGACACATCTGGTGGGAAACACGTGTCATGCCATGAATAGGTGGGGTTACCGTCTTGTTTCACATTCTGGGTTCACCACTGGTTCTAGGGGCGTTGGCATTCTTGTCCGGTCCTCCCTCCCCCTGGAGATAGACGACACAATCCTTGACGACAGGGGGCGCTATGCCGCCCTCACTG
The DNA here is from genome assembly GCF_964263255.1 of Lissotriton vulgaris. Taxonomy (NCBI): domain Eukaryota; kingdom Metazoa; phylum Chordata; class Amphibia; order Caudata; family Salamandridae; genus Lissotriton; species Lissotriton vulgaris. The sequence goes on from NW_028254659.1 coordinate 97,613, forward strand.
GTAGATGGGAGGGAAGGACTGTTTCGTTGCTCACTGTATATGTTCCGCTGGGTCTACAGACCTCCACTTTTTCAGACATTGGGCGAGTAATGCTGGGACTCCCTGATGTTACTCTGGTTATGGTTGGGGACTTTAATTCTGTTGTTTCTGGCAATATAGATCGTCACCCCCCAAGAGATCTTCCTAAGTCCCAATCATGGCTGAGTGGGTTTTTGGAGACTTTTGGTTTGGTGGACTGCTGGAGGTTGATACATCCAGCACAGAGACAATACACCTTTCATTCTGGGGCCCATGGAAGTCTTTCCAGACTTGATTACGTTCTCATGCCGGCGGCACAGTCCCCTTCTGTCAGAGAGATCAGACACCTTGCCCGGGGCATTTCAGACCATTCCCCATTGTGTCTTTGTATGGATACTAGGCTGTGTTGTACAGGGCGAGTCGCTCCCATAAACCCCTGGTATTTACGTAATCCTAAGACCCCTGCTGGTTTGATAAAGTCCCTGGATCACTATTTCCTTGAAAACGAGGGGTCTGTGTCCTCATCTGTGTCACTATGGGAAGCCTTCAAGATTGTCATTCGTGGGCAGGCCCTATCCTTAATTTCTGATGCTAAGAAAACTAAGAGTCAAGAAATTGTTCGTCTTGAGACAGAAATAGTCGAGCTGGAGAGTGACTTGGAATCAGGCGTTACCCATGCCAAACTCCACGCCCTTGGTTTGAAACAACTGGATTACAGGTCCATTGTCACGGATGCTGCCAAAATGATGCACAGGGAGCAGCAGGGCAGATTGTACGATGTTGGGGACAAGGCGGGTAAATTGATTGCGTGGTTTGATAAGAAAGAAAGGGCGAATCCTGTGGTCCCCGTGATTCAGAATCTGAATGGAGAGTGTGTGACTGATCCGAGTGAGATAGTGGGGTGATTTGCAGATTATTTTCGTACAGTGTATTCTCCGGTCTCTGATAGAGATGAGGAAGACTCTCATTTGTTGCTACGTGATATTGCGCTGCCACGACTATCAGAGATTGACCGAGACCTAATGGATGCTCCATTGTCGGCGGATGAGATTGCAATCGCCATTCGCTCCGTTCGCTCTGGCAAGGCCATGGGCCCCAATGGTCTGCCCATCAGACTATACAAATTGCGCCCCGATAAAGTCGCACCGTATCTCCGAGATATGTTCCTGGAGTCGCGAGACCTTGGCTCCCTCCCTTGTGATCAGCGTTTAGCTACGATTGTGGTAATCCCTAAGGAGGGGAGGCCTCGGGATCGCTGCGCTTCGTACAGGCCCATCTCCCTGTTGAACACCGAACCTAAAATCCTAGCTAAAGTTTTGGCTAATTGGCTGATCACGGTGATTGGTGACCTGATCCACCCGGACCAATCTGGTTTTATCCCGCATCGTAACACCGCACTCAACTTGCGGCGTTTGCATGGTGTCCTCGTGAGGGCGGGGTCTCTTCAAGAGCCGGCCATCTTGGCTTCCTTGGACGCCACAATGGCCTTTGACACTATAGAATGGCCGTATCTCTGGGCCGCCCTCGCGAAATTTGGTTTCGGTTCTGAGTTTATCGGGTGGGTGAAACTTCTATACGAGGAACCCCTGGCTCAGGTGGTCGTTAATGGCCGAGTATCTGATTCCTTTACTCTTGGGAGGGGTGCGAGACAGGGTTGCCCCTTGTCTCCCCTACTTTTTGCGCTTGCTTTAGAGTCTCTTGCTGCTTGGTCCGATGGGAGCCTTCGATAAAGGGTATCCAGTGGACTCTGGATTTTGAAGACCGGATCTCGCTTTATGCTGACGATATCCTGTTATACCTTACCCCCCCCCCCGAAAATCGCTTAATGTTTTGTTCGATGTTCTCACGTCGTTTGGCAAGAATTCAGGTTTAGTTATTAATTGGACTAAATCCTGTGTCTATGTGATTTCGGGTGGTCTTCCCCCCTTGCCTCGTAGATTTCCCATCCAGGTCTCGCAGGCGGGATTCAAATATTTGGGGATTTTAATATCATTAGACCCCACTGTTCGCTATGAACGCAATTTGCTTCCCCCTCTCCAGAGGCTGAAACTCGACGTTGTTCATTGCCGTAGATTACCACTGTCACCGCTTCGTCGTGCCGCGCTTTTTAAAATGATGTCCCTGCCATGTTTTCTGTATGCACTCCAGAATTCATTCGATATTATCCCGGCGGGCTATTTCCGGGAGGTGGAGAGCTTGCAGAGGCGGTTGGTCTGGGACGGACGTGCAAGAATCGCCCTCGCTAAGCTAACCCTCCCCTGGTCTGACGGGGGCATGGCGCTCCCAGACATCAGGCGGTATTATTGGGCCTCTCAGTTAAGCGCGATTAACCACGCAATGTATGCACCCAGCCCAAATCCTGCATTTGAGATGGACAAGTATCAGTTGCCGGGTGGGAATTACAAAAGGGCGCTCTACTCTAAGGTGGCAGGGAGAAATCTAACAGGTCCCACTAAGATTACTGTGCGAGTCTGGTGTGATGCAAATGCGGCCCTGGGTTGGAAGGATCGACTGACACGCGCGACTCCTTTGTATGCATCTGAGAGATTGGGATGCCTCTGGACAACAAAAGGTTTTGAGAAATGGGATATGATTGGTATTAGCAGAGCGGCCGACCTCTGGGCTAAGGGTGCTGTTAAGACTTTTGAGACGTTGCAGAAGGAATATGAGTTGAGTGACAGGGAGTTTTTTAGATATGCACAGGTTCGTCATGCCTTGACCTCGGTCTTCGCCTTCGATGCCAATATCCCTGAGTCCTCCCCGCTGGAAGAACATGTGCTTGATGGTCATGTGCCTGATAGTACGATTTCACTAATATACAAGAAATTGATCAATAACCGGGCGGATCTTCTTGTACGTCTCAGAGAAGTCTGGACCGGGGATGGGCTGGAACTGGACGATGAAGACTTGCAGTCTGCATTATCTTCATCTAAGGAGGTGGCTATTCCCGCACGTCTCCGCCTCGTCCAACTTAAAATTCTTCATCGTGTGTATGTCACCGGTCCTCGTCTGGTTTCCATGGGTTTTTCTGCTGATGGGTTATGTAAGCGTGGTTGTGGAATTAGTGCTACCTTCCTCCATATTATTTGGGAATGCCCGGAGGTGACCGCGTTTTGGAATCGTGTGCATGCAGTGATGTAGTGTGTCACCGGAGTCGCGTTGCTGCCTGAGGCCCGGCGATGTCTGTTGAATGTGTGGGAACCAAATGATTATAACGTCGCTCAGACCCGGTGGCGACCCTTGGGAACATGATTGCCAAGAGAGACATTGCACAGTTGTGGGGTTCCCGGCGGCCGCCCACTGTGTCAGTATGGAAGGAGAATATGGATTGGTGCATGTTTAGAAAGAAGACTGTGTATTTGGCTAGGGGCAAGCCTAGGGCGTGGACCAAAATCTGGAGCCATTGGAACGCCTACCGAGGGAACGTATGTACACCCCCGTTGGAGGACAATCCGGACATCTCCCTCTCCCCCTGATCCGGCATTCCATGTCTTGTTTAACTTTTGTACCTATTTTTGACTCCCCCACTGGCCCCCTGACCCCCTCCACTAACTATTAGTTTGCACAACTTTGCATTTGAAGGTCCCTCCCGTACGAGCACAATTTTGTGTACAATGTTCCATGCCTTGAGACTTTTTTGTTTTCTTTCTTTTATTGTTTCTTTTGTAAAAAACAAAATAATACTTCATCATGGCTCTATCCTGTGTTGCTACGGATCTTGTTCTGCATCGCTGCCGGGCCTCAGGGATGTCAGCGAAGGAGCTGTGGCATACACTGATTACTTCTACTTTTCGTAGCGGCCGGCCCCTGTGGTTGTAGGCCCGTGTGTGTAACCTTATTTAAATGCACAATAAAGTTTAAAAAGAAATAATAATAATAATAATAATAAATCCCCTAGGATAAGAAACTTGCTGTAGCGTAAAGCCGGCTGGGTGGCATTTTCAGTCAGGCTAATAATAAACTGTGAGGCCGAACCCGATCAACGGTATATTAAAAAGCCATTAATCTTACTTTTTGGGGAGGTTTTTATGGGAAAAAAACCAGCCTCGCTGTTCATGATATTTATAGAGTCCAAAGTGCATGGCAGCTCCTTTTTATGTATCAGTGCAATGCCACCTTCTTGCTAAGTCCCCCTGTCGACTCTAAGCAAACAATACTCTAAAGGGAGGGCCTCTATGATATCTGGAGTAGCTGCCTCGTCCAACCAAGTTTCAGTTAAAAAGAGCACATCTAATGAACGATCTAATAAAAGATCGTGAATTTCTAATTTATGCTTCTTCATTGAACGGCAATTTAGCAGCGACATGCTCACCCATTGTAAATGTAAATGTAAATGTCGTGGTACTTATAGAGCGCACTGTCACCAGACGTCACCTTGCGGTGTCGCCTATTCGGCTTCCTGGCGCTGATACTCATACCGCTGTGGAACCCCTCCTGGCTTTCCCTGTGAAGTGTCCACGTCTGGGCACCCCCAGGGTGAAGCCAGGCATCCTTAGCGCTGTTGGGGCCATTCAGCCTCTTCCTCTAATCTCATTAATGTGTGAAGGTCTAGGGCACAACCCGTGCACCGGAGTGGGACTTCATCCACATGTATCCTGTGCTTACATCCCTCTTCAATCCCGGGGCACAGGTCCAACAGCTGATCTTTGGTATAGCACAGCCTTTCTCACCTTCCAGTATCAATTTGGGCAGAATTTCTGGCCCCAGGCCCCGGCAGGTCGCGGACGGGCGCAGACGGGCCGCATTTGGCGAGCCTTCGGCGTGCCGCCGGCACGCAAGCTGTGCGTCCGAGGAGAGGTGAGCATTTCATGCTAGGAAGGTGGGAAGGCCGAGCAACTAGTCAGCTCGCCCTCTACTCACCCAAGATGGCGGCGCAAAGTAGTGTTTCGAAGCAGCACCTAATCGGTTGCAGTGGGGGGGCGAAATGAACACTGCGGGCAGTGCGAGCCACAGGGAGAGATAAAAACTATACTTTAGTGCCACAGGACAAAGTAGGTAAAATAACAATTTTGTTACAAATTTAAAAACAAAGCAAATATCACGTTCCCGGCTTCCGCCTCAGGAACTTCAGCACAGTCTGTCTGGCAAGCTAAGCTTTGCGCCGGAATACAATTGCGACTTTTATGCTAGGGAGGTAGGAGGGCCGAGCAACCAGTCAGCTCGCCCTCTACTCACCCAAGATGGCGGCGCAAAGTAGTGTTCCGAAGCAGCACCTAATCGGCTGCAGTGGGGGGCGAAATGAACACTGCAGGCAGTGCGAGCCACAGGGAGAGATAAAAACTATACTTTAGTGCTACAGGACAAAGTAGGTAAAATAACAATTTTAGTTACAAATTTAAAAACAAAGCAAATATCACGTCCCCGGCTTCCGTCTCAGGAACCTTAGCACAGACTGTCTAGCAAGCTAAGCTTTGCGCCGGAATACAATCGCGACTTTTATGCTAGGGAGGTGGGAAGACCGAGCAACTAGTCAGCGCGCCCTCTACTCACCCAAGATGGCGGCGCAAAGTAGTGTTCCGAAGCAGCACCTATTCGGCTGCAGTGGGGGGCGAAATGAACACTGCGGGCAGTGCGAGCCACAGGGAGAGATAAAAACTATACTTTAGTCCCATAGGACAAAGTAGTTAAAATAACAATTTTAGTTACAAATTTAAAATCAAAGCAAATATCACGTTCCCTTCTTCCGCCTCAGGAATCTCAGCACAGTCTGTCTAGCAAGCTAAGCTAAGCTATCTATCGCCCTCACTCTATCGATCTATCTATCGCCCTCACTCTATTGATCTATCTATCGCCCTCACTCTATCTATCTATCTGTCTATCTATATATTTATCTATCTATCTATCTATCTATCTATCTATCTATCTATCTATCTATCTATCTATCTATCTATCTATCTCTATCTATCTATCTATCTATCTATCTATCTATCTATCTATCTATCTATCTATCTATCTATCTATCTATCTATCTATCTATCTATCGCTGTCACTCTATCTATCTATCTTTCTATCTATCTATCTATCTATCTATCTATCTATCTATCTATCTATCTATCTATCTATCTATCTATCTATCGCCCTCACTCTATCTATCTATCTATCTATCTATCTATCTATCTATCTATCTATCTATCTATCTATCTATCTATCTATCTATCTATCTATCTATCTATCTATCTAGTGGAGAAGTGTGGCTCAGGGGTTAGAGGCGGCAGACCCGGAAGCTGAGATCGGTCCTGGACCAGGGTTCAACCAGGGTTCAATTCCCTGCCTTGGCGGGTCTTGGGCTCAAAAATTCCACGGACTCGATAATTCTCGTTCCGGTGCCTCCGCGACTCACGGGTTCACACTCTGCAACTCTGGGCAATAGCTTGCTTAATCTCCACTACGGCCCCTCGTGGTGGGATGCCTGGCTTTCACCTTGTGGATACCCTGCTGGGGTTATCTCACTGGGGAATACCAGGACGGGTTCCCAAGGCAAGCGCCTTGATGCCTTCGGGTGATACGTGCGCTATATAAATCGCAATACATTTACATCTATCTATCTATCGCCCTCACTCTATCTATCTATCTATCGCCCCTTATCTATCTATCGCCCTCTATCTATCTATCTATCTATCTATTGACCTCACTCTATCGATCGCACTCACTCTAACTATCTATCGCCCTCTATCTCATTCTGTACTCCACCACCGGGTCTTATAAAAGTACAGCCCTGCCACCTTACATGCCTTCTCCAAAAGGTTCCAGGATACAGGAATCCTGCAATGATTTATCATCTCCAATGTTGCCTACAGAGGTTTCTGGGAGAGGGGATCTTTTAAGTGGATGCAACTTGTTTTTCTAGATGACCCACTCCACAGTATCAGAAATTAGGCCAAATTAAATGCAAGGGTGCAGGTTGTCAGCTGGTCTCCATGCCTGCTTCCAGCAGGCAGGACATAGCTGCTGAGTCCGCCAGTGGTGCCAGTCAGCAGTTATTATAGACTGCATGGCCATATGATGGGGGTTTCAGGCTAGTGGTGGATTGGATATTTGTATAGTCATGCTGTCCCTGTGGTCCTGTCTTTTGTTGTGCTCTGCCTGTTTAGCAAAACACAGCACCACTGTTTGTAGATGGACATTTCTGAGCGTTTTCATTTCTATTACCTACAAACATAGCACCCATATTAGTAGACTGCAAGTACAACCCCCAGAGTTTGGTTGTGCTATTGAATGGTCAAAGATCCTCTTTTCAATGGTACTCATTTTATCGACCTTAGAAGGATGAAAAGCTATGTAAACTCATGTGGAATCAAACAAGTGGACATATGAGTATAGGAGAGCAAACACAGATCCTTGGAGTAGGCACATTAGCTCCTTGGGCCACCAGTGTAATACATAACTGTTAACATACCACATGTCCCAGTAAGATAACGGTGTTCGGACAGTGTAGTGACACACACAGTACAGTGTTTTGCTGCTACTGCTGTTCGTCTCTGCAATATTGCTTATCAAACAACAGCAGGGGAAGGGCCTGCTGGGGACAAAGATGGCAGATTCTGTTGCTGCTGAGGGCGGGCTCCCTGTTTTCTAGGCGTGCCTGTCTTCAGAGCAGCCTGTGACCGATAAGGGGGCTCTCTGTAAGCTCACTGACTCCTAGCAGTCACTGCAAACCATCCTGGCCTGATAAACATGTCAACCTTGCTGACCTCTGTCTCTCTCCAAACCCACTGACCACTGTCCACTCTGCTGTGACACCTGACACACATTGCAGCCATAACCTACTCAGTAAACCACACACATTCGACACACACTGCAGCCCTAACCTACTCAGTAAACCACACACCTTCAACACACACTGCAGCCCTAACTCACTCAGTAAACCACACACCTTCGACACACACTGCAGCCCTAACCCAGTAAACCACACACCTTCAACACACACTGCAGCCCTAACTCACTCAGTAAACCACACACCTTCAACACACACTGCAGCCCTAACTCGCTCAGTAAACCACACACCTTCGACACACACTGCAGCCCTAACTCACTCAGTAAACCACACACCTTCGACACACACTGCAGCCCTAACTCACTCAGTAAACCACAGACCTTCGACACACACTGCAGCCCTAACTTACTCAGTAAACCACACACCTTCAACAAACACTGCAGCCCTAACTCACTCAGTAAACCACAGACCTTCGACACACACTGCAGCCCTAACCTACTCAGTAAACCACACACCGTCAACACACACTGCAGCCCTAACTCACTCAGTAAACCACAGACCTTCGACACACACTGCAGCCCTAACCTACTCAGTAAACCACATACATTCGACACACACTGCAGCCCTAACCTACTCAGTAAACTACACACCTTCGACACACACTGCAGCCCTAACTCACTCAGTAAGCCACACACCTTCAACACACACTGCAGCCCTAACTCACTCAGTAAACCACACACCTTCAACAAACACTGCAGCCCTAACCTACTCAGTAAACCACACACCTCCAACACACACTGCAGCTCTAACTCACTCAGTAAACCACAGACCTTCAACACACACTGCAGCCCTAACTCACTCAGTAAACCACACACCTTCAACACACACTGCAGCCCTAACATACTCAGTAAACCACACACCTTTGACACACACTGCAGCCCTAACCTACTCAGTAAACCACACACCGTCAACACACACTGCAGCCCTAACCTACTCAGTAAACCACACACCTTCAACACACACTGCAGCCCTAACCTACTCAGTAAACCACACACCTTTGACAAACACTGCAGCCCTAACTTACACAGTAAACCACCCACCTTCAACACACACTGCAGCCCTAACATACTCAGTAAACCACACACCTTTGACACACACTGCAGCCCTAACCTACTCAGTAAACCACACACCTTCAACACACACTGCAGCCCTAACCTACTCAGTAAACCACACACCTTCGACACACACTACAGCCCTAACCTACTCAGTAAACCACACACCTTCGACACACACTACAGCCGTAACCTACTCAATAAACCACACACCTTCAACACACACTGCAGCCCTAACTCACTCAGTAAACCACACACCTTCAACACACACTGCAGCCCTAACCTACTCAGTAAACCACATACCTTCGACACCCACTGCAGCCCTAACCTACTCAGTAAACCACACACCTTCGACACACACTACAGCCCTAACCTACTCAGTAAACCACACACCTTCGACACACACTGCAGCCCTAACTTACTCAGTAAACCACACACCTTCAACACACACTGCAGCCCTAACTCACTCAGTAAACCACACACCTTCAACACACACTGCAGCCCTAACCTACTCAGCAAACCACACACATTCGACACACACTGCAGCCCTAACCTACTCAGCAAACCACATACCTTCGACACCCACTGCAGCCCTAACCTACTCAGTAAACCACACACCTTCGACACACACTACAGCCCTAACCTACTCAGTAAACCACACACCTTCAACACACACTGCAGCCCTAACTCACTCAGTAAACCACACACCTTCAACACACACTGCAGCCCTAACCTACTCAGCAAACCACACACATTCGACACACACTGCAGCCCTAATTTACTCAGCAAACCACATACATTCGACACACACTGCAGCCCTAAGTTACTCAGCGAACCACATACATTCGATTCACACTGCAGCCCTAACTTACTCAGCAAACCACATACCTTCAACAGACTCTGCAAACCAGCTAACCCACAAAACATTTTGCAAATCTCACTAACCGAAAAAACAATTCAACCCTCATTGTGCACACAATATATTGCAAGCATGCACAACACACACGGTGTAAAACAACAAAAGCTGTAAAATGTATTTCTAATGCCAGAAATAAAGACCTACTTGAAAGCCTGGTGTAGTAATGAGGGCAAGAAGGAAAATGTCTTAGCTAAAATAAAGTGCAGTGCTCTAAATGGCCAGTGTTTTCATATATCTTGGGCGGTGATGTGCTTGACACTGAATCTCCGTTCTGCAACAGGAGAATGGGACAATCTCTGGGTGCTCTGGCCTTGCTTGAGCAGTGGTCTAAGAACTGCAAATAAGTAAACTACAACCTACAGGTTCTCACCTTCGGCTGTGTGTCTGTATGTGTTTTGATGGAGTCTTCTTGCTATGCATTTGCAAGTACAGTAGACACTTAAAAATACATACGCCTGCATATGAAAGTGCAATAAAAATGTCAACAACTCAGGCATTAGATATTGCATCTTATTGCTACCATTTTAATTTAAATTTTAAGCCTCCAACTCCTCAAGGGCAGTCTCGGATCTCACCAGTTTGCCTTGTATGAAAATGACTATTTCCCCTCCTAAGATGCTCGTGAAACTTTGGCCTCCTTTATCTAAGAGATCGAGGTCATTCATGACTGTATTTTCCATCTTATTTCATCCTGTCCCATGCAGAATCATTACAAGCCTTCCTCCCTCGTATCCTAGTTCTCCCAAGGATTGAGGAAGACGAGATATCTTCCTTGCTTACCGCCTGAAAGGCAGTCTCTCCAGATGATGTCTGTCCAGTCCGGACTTTGAAAATCTTTCTCTGCGGTTGTTACACCTGCTTTCTAACTTCATCCTTCTAAGGAAGAGAGTTACGACTTGAAAAGGATGTTAGTCCTTCACAAGAAATAAGTCTGCAACATTCTCTGTGCTGGGAACCAAGTACCCGATTGTAGAACTTGACTCTTAGTGCCCACACCGCCATTCACTCCCGCCCGCTTGTACATATACACAATTCCTCCCCAATGAAACACTGGAGACATATTTATGGGAAAGAACTGCTGCAGGTTTATTTCATACAACACACGTATGACGTTTTAAGGTGGGTCATCTTACAGGCGATCCAAAGCAGGCAGCCCCTCGCTGTCCCGCATGCCTAAGGAGCCATCTTGCACGGCGAGTCGATGCTCTGACGGTGCAGCACATTACCAACTTTGTTATACTCCCGCCCCCCCTGTCGGGGCGGAGCGGTGTGGCACACCCCCGGTCGGTTCAGGCCCCCTGACCGCCCCAAGGACTAACGGGGCGCCGTCGCGGTTTCCCGGAACCTCCTTCGGCTCCTTGTCCTTGGCTCAGGCACCCTTACTGTGCCAGGCAGAGGTCCCCTTACTGTGCCGCAGAGGTACCCTTACTGTACCCGTCTGCTTCCAGATCGCCCTGTACTCCGCCACAGCTCTGGAGGAGGCCCCCGTCGATGACAGAGCCCCCCACCCACCTAGCTACTTCCCGTCACTGTTTCGTACCTCTTGTACGTCCAGGAGGAATATGTCCACTCCCAATCTAGACAAGTGTACCCTGTCTTTGTCGTAGTACCCTTCAGTTTTCTCTTGTATTGGCCTAATGAAACCCAGGCCTCTCTTCCCATGAACTTTTGCATGGATCCGTTGACCATCCTGCGGAATGTTCTACTGCTACCGGTGATCTAGCCCTGCGAGGGCCACACTCAGACCACAGGAGCTCGCCCGCTCCTAACCTGTTGCCCATCGCTACCAAGGCCTCCTGCATGATACCCTTCAGTTTTTCTTGTAGGAGTGCATGTCTAAGGACACCCAGGCCCCTCTTTTCCATAAACTTCTGCATGGATCTGTTGACCCTCCTGCTCTATCTCAACCGGCGATCTTGCTCCCCTCCAGACCCAGCGAGGGACAATTTCTGACCAAAGCAGCTCAGTGGCTCCCACTTGTTGCTTACCGCCGTCAAATGGACTTCAGGTTACCCCCTTCTACGCACGTGTCTTATCTTTTCTTGGGTCTCCCTTTAAAATAAAATCATCGCCTACTCTATGTCACTAATTTTTCTTCTTTCAAGATATCTTATCTAAAATTATTCTGCAATAGCTTCCAAAGTTACTATGCAAATGGCTCAAACCTGTAAGCCAGGGTCATTTCCCAGACACCTCTTTGGTCATTTTAAGACGCTGCCCGGGTCTAATCTAAAGTGGCATGGTGGTCAAAAGCCTATGGCTTAAACTACTACCCGAGCGACTGCCAGTGGTTAGACAAATTGCTAGCATTCCTCCTATCACCTTTGCGTGTTTTAGTAGCTCTTAACCTGCACTCCCTCCGCCTGCCCCCAAAATAATAGGGGTACTGTCAACTCCAGGGGTTATAAGTATTTACGGTTACCCCAGTTCGAAATTTAACACTCAGAAATTCGCTTTCTGGCTCTTTTCCAGAAGTCATTTCTTTGCTCGCCTGAAGTCTGATTACTTAACTCTTTCTCACTCTGTAAACATGAAAGGAGGTTATTTAAAATTATCATATTTGTTCACCTTTCCTTGTTTTGCTTAATATGCAATAAGGTAGCTGTTTTCCCTCGGAAATAGGATACAGGGGGATCGGCGAGTGACTATTTGCATGATTTATTTTGATGCTAACGGAAAACCAGTGATATTTGTCCCAGGAAGCAAAAGTGATGGGAATGTGAAAGTTATCCTGTAGTCAGAATCGTTTTCTTGCTGTGTGAGCACAGCATCAGTAGTAATTATGACAATGGATTTACAGTCAAATTGACCTTCCAGTTTCATGTTGTAAATATGGCATAATTGCTAGAGGCCTTTCCAAGTTTTGAAGCAACCAATGTTAATAACATATCGTTGTTCATTGCCATCCCCCTACACCTACGAGAAATCCCCCTGTTCATGGCGTTTCAGATTTTCCAAAACAATGCATTATTGCTTTGAGAAGACAGGAGGGGTAGTAGCATGCAAAGAGTAATGCCATCCTAGAGCATATTCCTTCACGTTAGGATAAGGCATGACAGTTCAGTTAGAGAAGTGGGCCTTTTAGTCTAGTGAGGTAGCATATTAGGGTCACAAGATTACGTGAAACAGTATTTTTTCTTTATCGATAACTTATTAAAGGCCATGCATGGAGTGAGTGTGCCAAGGAACAAGATCAGTTATGATAATCCTTAGAGTTGTGCAAACGTTACCCACCTTGAGTGCACACATTTCCTGAAACAGCTGCACATCCAAGCATTATTCTTGGGAATGGAGCTACATCTTAATGTGACAAGGAAGATGTTGTTAGTCAAATTAAATCAGGTGAAAAGGTTACTATAGCCTTCGCCTTGCAAACTCTATCCCAACCTGAACTGAATTACTTTCCATTGAGAGAGATGTCCTGGCCTGCGCTTTGGAGTGTGTATGTCCTGCAGAATATTCGTGAATCGCAATGTTCATGTATATATGGCAAATTGGCCCTGTGCATGGCCCACTGGGTTGGTTGTATACCCTTTGCGCTATGCAGTGATCCACATGTCACTAGCGACTTACACTTAGTGCCTGAGTTGAGTTTCGTGGATGGATTACCCCTTCCCAAATCTGACACACATGCATTTGCTCCTATTACCAATGTATTATATCCTAGACGACTTACAATAAGGTGTATTGGATATTCGTCACTTTTGTTACAAAGTAACCTGACTGATTCTACCTCAGGCACTTACAGCCATCTGAGGTTTGTAAATTACCCACTGCTACATCAGGCCATACTTACCGCACTTAAATTTGGCAGGGGTGAAACATGGGGCACTCCCTAAAAACAAATCAAATTGTGATTATCATTGGATAGTAATATGTGTCATTATTACGTCTTGCCTGCAGCGTCTTGGTCAGGGACAATAGACCCGCCATACTCCTTTAACCACTGCAATATACCTTGAGGGCACTTCGCCGTTCTGTCTGTGGATGGGGATTGAATGGGTTGACATGGCCAGGAGGATGAAGACTCAGACAATCGTACAAGATGGTGGGATTCGCAGAATCCTAATTGTATGAATCTGATACATTCTCACGGGTGGGAGGGGCTCAAGGAATTGAACTTAGTTATTAGTAGGCGGTTAATAATGAAACAACACTAGGAAATACTCTGCATGCCTTAACCAAACTCCCTTCTCCTCACACTACCCTAGCTCACCCGTGCCCCCGCACCTATGCCTCCGCAACGCAACGTGAATATGTTAATTTTACATCCACAATATATTCGTGGGGGGGGACCCCCCCACCCTGAACTTAGCTTAAACGCGCGCCCCTTTCGAAAGCGGGAGAGCTGGGTAGAGTCATCACAGTACACTGTTTCCAAGCCACAACTGCCCACTTGATTAAATGAAACCACCCCCTTAATTGTCTAGATCTGGTCCACCAAGCGGAACGGTCTAATGGTTTTTTAATTAGAGGCTGCCAACGTTGGTGAATTTCCTTTGTGGATCAATTGGAGCAGGGGCGCAGTGCTAACATTTTCCGAGTCTCCTTTTCCTCAAGGACATTCTCAGATTTACAAGATTACAAGGGAAAATGTGGATATGAAACATATTTCGTTTGTAATCTCCATTAGCTGTTCAAACCGTTGAGGGATAACAAATATCCACGCTAAGGCTGTGCGCGAAATAATTGCACAAATAACTAAGACTTTTCTTTATGTAAGTGTGGTTGCATCGGACAATTTCATATTTTACGCACTTTCTGACAGAGTCATTCAATAAACTACACCATGCCTGCAGGTAGTGTTCTACATATGTCTAAAATAGGCGGATAGATACCCGCCTCTCATGCTCCTCTGGGTCATGGCCCTGCAGCATGCATTAACGTTTTATCCAACATCACATTGCCTTTTGAGACTGGTAGTTTTCTTATTAACTTTCTGACTTATGTGCTTAAAAATTCTTACACGAATATTAAAGAGAGTTGCAATGCTGTTAAGCAACAACTATAGCTGGACATTTAGTCAAGTCAAGTCAAGTCAGAGAATTTATATAGCGCGCTACATACCCAGAGGGTCTCAAGGCGCTTGAGGAGGGGAGGGGAATTACTTGTCAAATATCCACGTTTTAAGTTGCTTTCTGAATTCTAGGTGGTTCTGGGTAAGGCGAAGGTAAGTGGGAAGTGAGTTCCAGGTTTTAGCTGCCAGGTAGGAGAAGGATCTACCTCCCATGGTGGTTTTGTTGATGCGAGGTACAGTGGCAAGGGCTTGGTTGGATGATCGTAGCTGGCGGGAGGGGGTGTAGAAGGACAGTCGTGTGTTGAGGCATTCTGGTCCGATTTCGTAGAGTGCTTTTTGTGCGTGGGTTAGGAGCCGGAAAGTGATCCTCTTATTGACGGGAAGCCAGTGGAGGTTTTTCAGGTGACCAGAGATGTGTTCTTTACGCGGGATGTCTAGTATGAGCCTGGCTGAGGCGTTTTGGATTCGTTGGACTTTTTTCTGGAGTTTAGCGGTAGTACCGGCGTAGAGGGTGTTTCCATAGTCCAGTCGGCTCGTGACCAGAGCGTGGGTGACCGTTTTCCTAGTTTCGGTGGGGATCCAACGAAATGTTTTTTTGAGCATGCGAAGAATGTTGAAGCAGGATGAAGAGACGGCGTTGACTTGTCTGTTCATCGAAAGTGAGGAATCCAGGATGACGCCCAGGTTCCGTGCGTGGTCTGTCGGGATGGGTGCTTTTCCAAGGGCTTCTGGCCACCAAGAGTCGTCCCATGCAGAGGGGGAGGTACCTAAGATGAGGACTTCTGTTTTATCTGAGTTCAGTTTCAGACGGCTGTGTTTCATCCATTCGGCTACTTCTTTCATTCCTTCGTGAAGGTTAGTTTTGGCGGTGCTGGGGTCATTGGTGAGTGATAGGATCAGTTGAGTGTCATCCGCGTAGGAGATGATGTTGAGGTTGTGTTGGTGGGCGATGGCCGCGAGGGGGCTCATGTAAACGTTGAAAAGGGTGGGGCTGAGTGAAGATCCTTGTGGTACGCCGCAGATGACTTCAGTGGCCTCTGACTTGAATGGTGGAAGGCGGACTCTCTGGGTTCTTCCGGTGAGGAACGAGGTGATCCATTCTAGTGCTTTTCCTTGGATTCCGATGTTTCTGAGGCGCTGTGGAAGAGTGCTATGGCAGACTGTGTCGAAGGCTGCGGAGAGGTCGAGGAGGATGAGGGCGACTGTGTCTCCATTGTCCAGTAGAGTTCGAATGTCGTCTGTTGCTGCGATGAGGGCGGTCTCCGTGCTGTGTTTTGCTCAGAAGCCGGACTGTGAGGAGTCGAGGGATTTGTTGGCTTCGAGGAAGGCGGCGAGCTGGTTGTTGACAGCTTTCTCGATGACTTTGGCCGGGAATGGAAGGAGCGAGATGGGGCGGTAGTTTTTGAGTTCGGTGGGGTCCGCTGTGGGTTTTTTCAGAAGGGCGCTGAGTTCAGCGTGTTTCCAGCTGTCCGGGAAGGTGGCGGAGTTGAGGGAGCAGTTGATGACGTCTCGGAGGTGCAGTGCTATGATGGAGTCTGCTTTGTTGAAGATGTGGTGAGGGCATGGGTCTGTGGGGGATCCTGAGTGGATGGAGTTCATCAGGCGGATGGTGTCCTCAGTGGAGATTGGGTTCCAGTCATTAAGGATGTTCGAGGGGGGTGAAGGTCCAGCAGATGGTTGGGTGGGTTGGTCTCCGGGTTGGTTGTCGAAGCTGTTGTGGATGTCTGCAATTTTGTTGTGGAAGAATGAGGCTAGGGAGTCGCAGAGGGCTTGAGAGGGGGTGATGTCGTTAGAGTTGGCCGAGGGATTGGTAAATTCCTTGACGATGTTGAAAAGTTCCTTGCTGTTGTGGGCGTTGTTATCTAGTCGGTCCTTGAAGGCGGTTTTCTTGGCCTTTCGGATCAGTTGGTGGTGTATGCGGAGTTTATACCTGACTCCAAATTAATTCAAGGTGTAGACATATCATTTACGGGTGGTCAGAGCAAGAATGAATCTCTTTTATACATTTATATATCCCCTTGCTCACTTTGTGCCAATAGAATTTGTCTTATCTCAAATCACGATATTTTTTTTTTTTTTTTTTTAATGGGAAAGAACTGCTTCAGGTTTATTTCCGGGGGAAGACTGGGATGAGAGAGGCCGAGCCTTGGACACCGCAGTAGATATAGGGGGTTCACCCCTCCCACATGTAGGCCCTCCCCTGGCCTGTGAATGGTGGACGCGGGGCGGGGCACCCCACCAGTGTCGGCTGGAGTTTGCCGGGTGGGACTAAAGCGCTGCCCCGCTGACCATGTTCCCCTGCGGGTCACGCGGTCAGCGGCAGTCCGGCTAATGAAGCAGAGCAGTGCAAGGCCTATTCGGGATGTGGTGTGGGCTAGTACCCCTAGTTTGCTAGTACGTGACAACCAAACTCAATAAGTCATTGTCCAATCAGTGCTTTATCTCATAAATATTACTTTATTGCAAACACACTATTACATACTCTGCATCATTTACTCTTACATTAGTATTAATGTTTTCATGATGCAAAGTTCTCTAATCATGTTGGTACACCCAAGATTCGTTGTAGTAGAGTATAGTACTCACTTAGAGTTTGGCAAGTGACCCACCAGACCGCCATGCCAGCGAGGTTAGGCACCTCTCCCCTGCTAGAATAGAGTCTGCAACACCTGGGAGCCCCACCAGGCAGGCATAAATGTTTGTGCTGTAAGTGGAGCTGCCATTACCCTTGTCAAATGCACATGTTTACTGCACCTTCTCAGCAGAGCGTTTTTTTTTAAAGAGTATATTACAAATGGCTTTGACATACTGGGAATTTTCTCCCAACAAATGGGGCTCATTTATTTTGTTTTCTGTTGGGAACCACCAGGCTTTCAGTGACACAGTCTCAAACAGGAAAAATATACCTTGGAATGACCCCCCCAGGGAAGGCTTCTGACTTACATTGACTGATGGTTTCTGCCGTCGGAAACCTGGTCTCATAAGTACTGTTGTTGTACCGTGATATGTGACAGTAGCTCTAACTGGATGTAGCGTTGAGGTGGCAAAAGCTTAGGCGACTGCATGAGCCGTGTCCCAATGCATGATGTTGGCAGGAACTGTGTCTAGCTTGTTCAGCTGACATAGCACACAGTAAGAGTATAACATGAGTTGGGTGTTATGTTGAGGTGGCAAATGCTTGGCAACCTCTATAGGTTTGAGCCATGTTTTGCACATGTAGCTGGGGTTTGTGTTTAATGAGTGCTCTTTGTATGTCCTAGATGTTCTTCTCCTTAAAATGGTGCAGATGTAGGGGTTATCTGTGGGAGAGATGTACAAGGGGAGGCAGTGCTAGTCCAAGGCTCAAAAGAACAAACAACAGTCATCTGTCTAAGCTTTGGACACCAAACAAGTAAGCATCCTGTCACCGTCTGCCCTCCACCCTAAATTTTGGTGCAGTGAAAACAAGGAAACCCATGTGTGGAACCAACCTGCCCAAAAGAGGGGCCTGAACCTCCTACCCTCTGGAAGTGCAGTTTCTATGTCCGCCATGCCGCAGTGAGAATCCAGGTGAGCTTTGCGGGTGGATGGCTGATATGAAAATCCATATGTACGACGTATAGGGACTTGGATCAAGTGTCTCTCTATGACCCAGACGCGCCCACACAACTTGCAAAGGGTTTCTCCACCACTAATAAAATGGAGTGACGCGTTTGCTAATATGACCTTTAGCCCCCGCGCATCCTGTTAGTAAATTCAGTGAGCAGCACTTCCAATAGGAGCAGAGGTGAAGACAGGTGTTGCTGTCTTTATATTTTTGTCCATCTGTATTTCTGGGTGGAAGAGGAAATTGCGACCTATGACAGACACTTTTAACCCCTGACTCAAACACCTCCTCTGCATCCTATGTTTCTACTGGGAATACAATTTTCTGTTTGGAATATTTCATGCAGAAGAAAATAAGGCATGCTGTTGCAGACCTTCAAGTATTGTATTTTTAACTCTTTAAAGCCAATTATTTGGGAAAATTCTAAATGTATTTTTGGGATTGTCAGCACAGCCCTAAAGTGTCAAGATTCTATGTTGGCGTAGCACACCTAAGTGTGTTTGTTGCCAGTAATTATGTTAGAACTTTTTCAATTGAGGACTACACATACATAATGCAAATAGAAATGAAAAACAAATGTATGAAATGTTCACAGGTTTAGTTGGGAAACTTGAGAAGCTTGTAGCGCTTTAAGAAAGGTGTGGACCTTCAATACGTTAGCATGTCCGGTGACTCCGGGGCTGTTTGAAACCCTTGTGATCTTGCGTCACTGTCAAATGGTTACAGTCGTGACATTTTAGCTACCAGCACTGTTCATGCTTTATGTTTTGAGTCCATACGTGCAGTGTTAAATGTGAAACTACAAGTCCTAGAATGCACAATGGTGTTAGTTAACAACTGTTACTAGTTACTAGTGTTACACCCAGCATGGAAAACTTGACACTACAATTTTGGCAAAATGACAGCAGTGGATGGCTGAGTGAAGAGACCCTTTGCTGCTGACAAATGTGGTGGTCAGAAGTTTATTTATTTCAAGAGTTTTATATAGCGCTGGCCAGACCTGAGGGTATTGGAGCGCTTTACAACATACGTGTCAGGAAATCACACAGTGATGCAGTATTATTTATTAAGTATTCATTCAGAAGCAGCAATAACATTTTAATCGATGACAGGTAACAGCTACAGGATTTTTTTTCTCGATTCTGCTGTGTTTTTTCAAGCGCTTCCATCATCACATTTCAATATTGTAATGTATGTTAAGGGGCTAGTTAACTGCACCAGTTCTGCGGTGGGTTCTGACGAAGACAGAAGTACATTACTTTTGTTTCCACATGCATGCATGAAACATACATATTTTCAGAAGTATGAGGAACTAGAATCCATTTGTGTCCTTTAGGTAGCAGCAAGTAACTTCCCGATGTTGTTTTGAAATCCTGTGGTTAGCGGTTGCTTTAAAAGATGGTGGAGGCACAAAGTTTTGGATGTGACAAGAAGGTTTCATTTAGTAGATCATAGATTCTAGGCAGGTGTGTAGCTGCACAGGCTGTTGAAGAGGTACTTAGGGGCCATGCCCTGGGCTACCTTGAATGCAGGTGCAATTAACGCCTACCACCCAAGCCAGTTTTTTTGGCTTTAGGGGCCTCGACCTGGCTTAATTGACACCCTAGTAGCAGTTTGATGGTTAGTAGTTTTATAGGTACTGTCATTGGCAGCACTGGTAGTGGCAATGGGGTGTGCTAGGTACAGTAGCCTCCTGACAAGGGCCCTTGCACTTGTTTTAATACAAATTAAGCACTGGCGTGGGAGTCGGTAGGTTGTTAGAGAAGAGATGGGTGTGGTGACAAAATTAGTTGTTCCTATTTCTTGAGAAGTAGGGGAGTAGAGACACTGGGGATAGTTGGAGAAAACAGAGGGGTCAGTAGTAGGGCTTTAAGTCTCGAGGGGTCTGAGCACCGGCAGTTTTTTTAAGGGGGGCTTGAAACGGGTCTCTATCGGGCTCTGTTTTGAGCCCTGGCACAGGCGGTCTGTTTTTTTTCTGGACTGTAGTGATAGCAGTTTGCTGTAACTGCAGTCTAGAAAAAAGTGCCAGGGCGCAAACAGCCTGATAGAGACCCGTTTCGAGACAGCAGGCACGTCGATGTGTGCTGCCCACACTGCTCACTTCTCACTAGTGAAAAAGTTACGGCATGACGTCATTTCAGGTGAGCATTGTGGGGGAAGGGAAATCCTTTAAAGAGTCATTTTCTCTCTGGATTTCCCTTCTCTTTCTAAAACGCAAGAGCAGAAACATTGTGGTAGGGTCACCAGGGCTTTGATTGGAATCTTTTTCAATATTATATGTAATAACCATAGTTGCAGCTTATTTATATTATGCAACAAATAACTATTGGCAAAGCCAATAGTCCTTACTTCTTGTTGTATCAGATATCTGGATGCAATAACAGATACAGCAAAATACAAGTCGGGCGGCACACTATGCTAAACACAGATTTTTAGCGTAAGTGTTTTAAAGCCATGCCCCTAATTACACTGGCCACGCCCCTTTGAGAGACCTCCCAGTTTTTTCATCCCACTTAAAGCCTTGGTCAGCAGTGATCTGTTTATGTAAAACACTGCAGATTTTAAGCAAGTAGGCCGGCATCAGAGGCGAGGAAGAACTGAACAGAGAGGTCAGAGAATGGAGGGCCTTGCACTTCAGAGCGAGAGGTTCATGTCCTGAGGGCTGAACAGATGGAACGCAAGGACTGACAGCCTTTGCCACTAGAACGAGTTCCCTGCGACATGTTGTGACAAAGTGTGAGAAAGCTGGTGGATGAGGTAATGAAGGGGGCCAAAGGTCACAAGTCGAAATCATGGCAAGACAGACTCCTTTCGAGGGCTGTACATTGAGTGCCATAAAAGTGGTAATAGTAGTATCTGTTATTTACAGTACTTAGAATCGGCAGAACTGTAGCAGAAAGCGTTCAATAAAACATTTTATTACTCTGTGGTGCAGGAACAATCATAAACTCTCACTTGGCCTGTTCCATTACCTGAAGAAAATTTGGAGCGCCTAAAGGCGATTGGTTTTTCATGGAGTGCTACACAAGAAATATAATAGCAGCATGGGAGGTGAGTGCAGTGGAATGAAGGGGATCCCTTCAGCTGCACACCTGGGGCAGGGCACTGTGAAACAAAGGCGGGGGGACCGGAAAGGCGAGCTGCATCTGAAGAAGTGAATGGGCGCCTTTCTTTGGGGGCGGGGGAGCTTGAAAAAGCACCCCACGCTCCCCGCAGCCCTCCTCGCCTTTGTGCGTGCCTCTGCTGGGAGCATCGTCCGGGTCCTGTCGCTGCTGGAGCCGAGCGCGAGGCAGGGGCCTCTCCCTGGTGAACGGTGGTTAACGCTGCTCAAGCAGGAGTAGTGTTCGCCGCTGGATCTTGAAAGCGCATGTGTGCAATCACACGCATGCGCACTAAACCGGCAGAAGAGTGGGGAGCTTAAAATACATGCAGCCAAGACATGGGGTTTCCACGCATGCGCATAATTATGCGCATGCGTGGAAACGCTGGGGGTGTAAAGACAGATGGGGTGGGTCTATTGATAGTACACCGGAAGCCAATCACAGCGCAGCCCGGGGATGTGGAGGCGGGCACTTCCGGGTCGCACTAGGCAGCGGCCCGGCAACGTTTCAAGCACTCCTGGGCTGCGGCGGTGAACTCGGTGCTACGAGGGGTGGGCTCCCTCTAATTTAAATAAAGAGTGAAGTGCCACGAGCGGCACAAATGCGAGGTGGGCACTCGCTTGGGGGGCATTAAAACGGCAAATAAGCGGGGTGGGCTCCCACGACGCAGCTTCGCAAAAAGGGGGGGATCCCCACACCAGGGATTCCCTCAAGGAAGGCAGGATCACAGCACCGGGCGCTAGGTGGCAAATCCAGTGCTCCCAGGTGCTGTAGGACCTCAGCAAAGTACAAATAAAGCGCTTCACATGCGCTAGGGCCCCTAAAGTCCTGCACAAAGTCCTTCAGGAGGTGGAGGGGGGAGCAGGCTTGGCCCAGAGCCAGCTCACAGGGTCCTCCTAGGCAGGGAGGCAATCCCCAGTGGCAGTCATCCTGGTACCCAGCAGCAGCCCCCCTCAGCAGCAGGATCCAAGAAGAGAACATTTTCATGACGTCACAGCCCCTCTTTTTGACACCTTTCCCTTTGTCTGGTTTCAGGGTGAGGGGAAAAACAGTCACAGCTGGTTTGTGAGCACTCTTGATGTGCTCAGCCCCTCACTCTATTCACTGGCAGGGCTAGGGACATTAGACGCACCACAGGGGGCGGAGCCAGCATTGTGTGGGGAAAGCCCAGCCCTATTCAGGACCCAGGTGCACTCCTCCCCAGCCATCAGCATGCTAATCTCCACACTCACCACCGGGCAGACCCATCCAGACTCCGGGAGCCAGGCTCACAGCCAGCTCCAGCCAATCATGTGCCAGCACACTCACTGCACACGCACACCCATGTCTAGAAGTGGCACTTCCACACTAGACACATACACGCCGCACATATCATTGCACAGCATTCAATCACACGAGTCCGCACATACCAAAATCGAGCCTGCGCACCTCATGCATCAGGAACTACCAGGGACACAGACATTCCCCATGCATTCCTATGGGAGGGCAGGCCAAACTTACTCCACGCACTCAGAGTGCGCACGCACTTTCCAATGGGACACAAACGAAAAATCACTACCACCAATTCACATTCAAAAAGCAAAAAGTTTAGGGGTGAACCTGCCAAAAGGGCCAAGTCCAACAGAGACGGATGGAGACAGAGGGAGGGTAAGAAAGGGATAGGGAGGGAAAGAGAGGGAGAGGGAGGGAAAGGGGGACAGAGGGAGAGAGAGAGAGAGAGACAAGGGAGAGAGAGAGAGAGCAGGAGACAGAGGGAGAGAGAGAGAGGAAGACAGAGAGAGGGAGGGAGACAGAGAGGGAGGGAGGGAGCCAGAGAGAGGGAGGGAGGGAGCCAGAGAGAGGGAGGGAGCCAGAGAGAGGGAGGGAGACAGAGGGAGGGAGACAGAGAGGGAGGGAGACAGAGAGGGAGGGAGAATGAGAGGGGGGAGACAGAGAGGGAGGGAGACAGACAGCGGGAGGGAGACAGACAGGGGGAGGGAGACAGAGAGAGGGAGGGAGACAGAGAGGGAGGGAGACAGAGAGAGGGAGGGAGACAGGGAGAGGGAGGGAGACAGAGAGAGGGAGGGAGACAGAGAGAGGGAGGGAGACAGAGAGGGAGGGTGACAGAGAGGGAGGGAGACAGAGGGAGGGAGAGAGGGAGAGGGAGGGAGAGAGAGAGGGAGGGAGATGGAGGGAGGGAGACAGAGAGGAAGGGAGACAGAGAGGGGGGAGACAGAGGAGGGAGGGAGACAGAGAGGGAGGGAGACAGAGAGAAGGGGAGACAGAGAGGGAGGGAGACAGAGAGGGAGGGAGACAGAGAGAGGGAGGGGGACAGAGAGAGAGGGAGACAGAGAGAGGGAGGGAGACAGAGAGAGGGAGGGAGACAGAGGGAGGGAGGGAGACACAGGGAGGGAGGGAGACAGAGGGAGGGAGGATACAGAGGGAGGGAGGAGACAGTGGGAGGGAGACAGAGAGAGGGGGAGACAGAGGGGGGCAGAGAGAGGGGGAGACAGAGAGAGGGAGGGAGGCAGAGAGAGGGAGGGAGACAGAGAGGGAGGGAGAGAGAGGGGGGAGAGAGAGGGAGGGAGACAGAGTGAGGGAGGGAAACAGAGAGAGGGAGGGAGACAGAGAGTGGGAGGGAGACAGAGAGAGGGAGGGAGGCAGACAGAGGGACAGAGACGGACAGATGGAAGGAGACAGACAGAGGGAGGGAGAAAGACAGAGGGAGGGGGACAGACAGAGGGAGGGAGAAAGACAGATGGAGGGAGACAGACAGAGGGAGGGAGACAGACAGAGAGAG
Organism: Lissotriton vulgaris; assembly: GCF_964263255.1. Taxonomy (NCBI): domain Eukaryota; kingdom Metazoa; phylum Chordata; class Amphibia; order Caudata; family Salamandridae; genus Lissotriton; species Lissotriton vulgaris. Next base: position 121,859 of record NW_028254659.1, read on the forward strand.
GGAGACAGACAGACAGAGGGAGGGAGACAGACAGAGGGAGGGAGAAAGAGGAAGGGAGGGAGGCAGAGGGAGGGAGACAGAGAGGGAGGGAGGGAGACAGAGAGAGGGAGGGAGGGAGACAGAGAGAGGGAGGGACAGATTGAGGCAGGGACAGATTGAGGCAGAGACAGACAGAGGTAGAGACAGAGAGATATAGAGACAGACAGAGACAGATAGAGGCAGAGACAGACCAAGACAGACAGAGACAGCGAGACGGAGAGGGAGACAGAGAAAGGGAGACAGAGAGAGGGAGGGAGAGAGACAGAGGGAGGGAGACAGACAGAGGGAGACAGACAGAAAGAGGGAGGGAGACAGACGACGGGAGGGAGACAGACGGCGGGAGGGAGACAGACAGACAGAGGGAGGAAGACAGGCAGAGGGAGGGAGACAGATGGCGGGAGGGAGACAGACAGAGGGAGGGAGGGAGGGAGGGAGACAGAGAGAGGGAGGGATATAGACAGAGGGAGGGAGGGAGACAGAGAGAGGGAGGGAGACAGAGAGAGGGAGGGAGGGAGACAGACATAGGGAGGGAGGGAGACAGACAGAGGGAGGGAGGGAGGCAGACAGAGGGAGGGAGGGAGGCAGACAGAGGGAGGGAGAGAGGCAGACAGAGGGAGGGAGGATGACGGACAGAGGGATGGAGACAGGTGGAGGGAGGGAGACAGAGAGAGGGAGGGGGGAGACAGAGAGAGGTAGGGAGACAGACAGAGGGAGGGAGAAAGACAGAGGGAGGGAGGGAGGGAGACAGAGGGACGGAGGGAGACAGACAGAGAGAGGGAGGGAGGGAGACAGAGAGAGGGAGGGAGACAGAGAGAGGGAGGGAGACAGAGAGAGGGAGGTAGACAGAGAGAGGGAGGGAGACAGAGGGAGGGAGACAGGGGGAGGGAGACAGAGGGAGGGACACAGGGGGAGGGAGGGAGGAAGATGGAGGGAGGGAGGGAGGCGGAGGGAGGGAGGGAGGGAGGGGGAGGGAGGGAGACGGAGGAAGGGAGGGAGACGGAGGGAGGGAGGGAGACGGAGGGAGGGAGGCGGAGGGAGGCAGGGAGACAGAGGGAGGGAGAGAGACAGAGGGAAGGAGGGAGGGAGACAGAGGGAGGGAGACAGAGGGAGGGAGGGAGACAGAGGGAGGGAGGGAGGGAGACAGAGGGAGGGAGACAGAGGGAGGGAGACAGGGGGAGGAAGACAGGGGAGGGAGACAGGGGGAGGGAGACAGGGGAGGGAGACGAGGAGGGAGACAGGGGGAGGAAGACAGGGGGAGAAGACAGGGAGGGAGACAGGGGAGGGAGACAGGGGAGGGTGACGACAGGGGAGGGAGAGAAGGGAGGGAGACAGGGGAGGGAGACAGGGGAGGGAGAGAGAAAGAGAGGGAGACAGAGAGAGAAAGATAGGGAGACAGATAGAGAAAGAGAGGGAGACATAGAGAGAAAGAGAGGGAGACAGAGAGAGAAAGAGAGGGAGACAGAGAGAAGGAGAAGGGAGACTGAGAGAAAGAGAGGGAGACAGAGAGAAAGAGAGGGAGATAGAGAGGGAGATAGGGAGACAGAGAGAGGGAGGGATATAGACAGAGGGAGGGAGGGAGACAGAGAGAGGGAGGGAGGGAGACAGCCATAGGGAGGGAGGGAGGGAGACAGACAGAGGGAGGGAGGGAGGCAGACAGAGGGAGGGAGGGAGGCAGACAGAGGGAGGGAGAGCGGCAGACAGAGGCAGGGAGGATGACAGACAGAGGGATGGAGACAGACGGAGGGAGGGAGACAGAGAGAGGGAGGGGGGAGACAGAGAGAGGGAGGGAGACAGACAGAGGGAGGGAGAAAGACAGAGGGAGGGAGACAGACAGAGGGAGGGAGGGAGGGAGACAGAGGGACGGAGGGAGACAGACAGAGAGAGGGAGGGAGACAGAGAGAGGGAGGGGAGACAGAGAGAGGGAGGGAGACAGAGAGAGGGAGGTAGAGAGAGGGAGGGAGACAGAGGGAGGGAAACAGGGGGAGGGAGACAGAGGGAGGGACACAGGGGGAGGGAGGGAGGAAGATGGAGGGAGGGAGGGAGATGGAGGGAGGGAGGGAGGGAGAGGGAGGGAGGGAGACGGAGGGAAGGGAGGGAGACGGAGGGAGGGAGGGAGACGGAGGGAGGGAGGCGGAGGGAGGCAGGGAGACAGAGGGAGGGGAGAGAGACAGAGGGAAGGAGGGAGGGAGACAGAGGGAGGGAGGGAGGAGGGAGACAGAGGGAGAGAGGGAGACAGAGGGAGGGAGGGAGGGAGACAGAGGGAGGGAGACAGAGGGAGGGAGACAGGGGGAGGGAGACAGGGGGAGGGAGACAGGGGAGGGAGACAGGGGGAGGGAGACAGGGGAGGGAGACGAGGAGGGAGACAGGGGGACAGGGGGAGGGAGACTGGGGAGGGAGACAGGGGGAGGGAGACAGGGGGGTGAGACAGGGGGAGGGAGATAGGGGAAGAGAGACAGGGGGAGAAGACAGGGGAGGGAGACAGGGGAGGGAGAAAGTGGAGGGTGACGACAGGGGAGGGAGAGAAGAGAGGGAGACAGGGGAGGGAGACAGGGGAGGGAGAGAGAAAGAGAGGGAGACAGAGAGAGAAAGATAGGGAGACAGATAGAGAAAGAGAGGGAGACATAGAGAGAAAGAGAGGGAGACAGAGAGAGAAAGAGAGGGAGACAGAGAGAAGGAGAGGGAAACAGAGAGAAAGAGAGGGAGATAGAGAGAAAGAGAGGGAGATAGAGAAAAAGAGAGGGAGACAGAGAGAAAGAGAGGGAGACAGAGTGAGTGAGTCA